>NC_034196.2:37760909-38023409 GCF_002021735.2 Oncorhynchus kisutch
GCCGGGGGTCACGGGGTCAGAGGCCACTTCCTCTCTGAGTCGGGCGACTTACAGGGCCGCCCACTCAGTGTATCCTAGTGACTGGCTGGCGAGATATAAGGGAGGTCTTTGAGAGATCTAGGGGGATAGGGCGTGTGGCGATAAACTGCTTTCAGAATTCTTACATCCTGACCTCTTTCTCAAGCACGTTCACATTGTGATTTCACAAGAAACCTAGTTCACTTTGGCAGAGTATCAGACCATCGAATGTCATCACAAAACGCCAAAGTTTCCATACATGCTGACGTGAAGTTATGGACAATTAGGTTGAGTGAGAGGGGTGAACCAACCTTACTGCTCCTGAAGAGCTAGTGTTTTCTTCCTGTCTCAGGACCTCAATTAGCTGAAGCAGGCATGTGCGCAAAACCACTGGTGTAGAATCTAAGTAAAAAGGGACTCGACACGTGTTCCTGTTTATGTGGGATACTTTAGAATGACGCCTGTAATGGGAAATATGATGAATTACTTTCCTGTATTTGAGCCTATAATTATCTGCTGAGACTAACTACCTTTGAGCTGCTTAACTGCCAGTATCAAATGTCTGCCAGTGTTGAGCCAAGGACACACTGACAATGTATCTGTGACACTGTGATTCTGTGTGATTAATATCAGAGAAGACTCGTTAGACATTTCCTCTGCTTCAACAGGGAGGCGTCTCCTCGTTGCAACTTGTAATAAACCGGATCGATTTTTGATTGACATTATCAACGACTGCGCTCCTTTTGGTTCACCTGGAAATTCCCATTACAACTCCTGACCTTTCTGGATGGCTGGGCTGTTCTGGACGCTGGTGGCTTTGGACGAGGGCTTGGATGAGTCTCCGTCAGAGTCCTTCATGTCGATGGACACCACCACATCCTTCATCCCCGACGTCTTCTCCTGCGACGACAGCAGGTCATCTGCAGAACAACAAAGCTAATCTATTAGCCAACTGAAACTGACATGACCAGAACATCCTGCAAACATGGTGAACAAATTACCTGCGATGCTAAACTATTAGCATAATGCAAACAGAACATCCTGTTAACATTGAAAATAAATTACCTGCAAAGTAGCCTGGGCTGAGTGGAAAACAACTTGAGCAAGACTCCATTTTGTGTCCACTAAACACAGAAGTAGCCAGTAACTGTTAAAATGTTGGTAATTATCTTGATGATGGGGTTATTTGATGGGTGAAAGGCAAACAGTGTGTTAGAAAATGGCCGGCAAGCCATTTGGGCCAATTAAGGTGAATTTGGGTGGACTTTTGGCTGCGTAACAAGCCAAGTCAGATGACTGGACTGGGGAAGATTAATTCAACTAAAAAGTACACAGTTAGGAACTGCTCTGTAATATGATACAGCCGCTTCCCACAAACAAGCAAGGACTTGGGCCTAACTTTTTCCTTTAATGCAATTATCTACATGTATTGACTAAGGTTTATTGGTGAAGGAATGGTGCGCGAGTAACACGCCTACTCTTCAACCAAGACATCTTCACAATATATATATCAAATACAGGGGAAAGAAAAAAGGTCAACCTTCAGGTGAAGATGAATAAGAAGGTTAACAGAGAGAGAGAGTGACCGCGTGGGACACAGGTGATCTTCTAGAATCTGCAGTTGGACTGTGTTTGGAAAGCAAATCTAATAAAACATCCATTTGAGTTACTTGTTTAATTAAATCTCTCAAACTGGCGAGAGCCACATTGAGTTAAAGAATCACACCTCATTATTGGTTGCTCTCGATTCCCTGTGTAGTTGCAGAACATAGACATGACGCAGAAAAGCACTGGTGCGAAATTCATTTTCTCAATAATAACATAACATTTTATGAGGAAACCAATATGAGACAAGCTGATGAGATTAGTCGTTTGGCCAGGGAGTGTTTTAGTGTGTGTGTGTGTGTGTGGGTGGGTAAGAGTATCATGTCATTTGGCAAGGGAGTGTTTTAGTGTGTGTGTGTGTGTGTGTGTGTGTGTGGGTAAGAGTATCATGTCGTTTGGCAAGGGAGTGTTTTAGTGTGTGTGTGGGTGGGTAAGTGTATCATGTCGTTTGGCAAGGGAGTGTTTTAGTGTGTGTGTGTGTGTGTGTGTGTGTGTGTGTGTGTGTGTGTGGGTAAGTGTATCATGTCGTTTGGCAAGGGAGTGTTTTAGTGTGTGTGTGTGTGTGTGTGTGTGTGTGTAAGAGTATCATGTCGTTTGGCAAGGGAGTGTTTTAGTGTGTGTGTGTGTGTGTGTGTGTGTGTGTGTGGGTGGGTAAGAGTATCATGTCGTTTGGTACAAAAGTGTTACTGTGTGTGTGAGTACACCTTGTTCTGAGATGTGGGACACGTCCAGACCCTCCTTCAGTCTGAGGACCACGGCACCGTACTGATAGTCAAACGCATCACTGAAACACAAACAGAAAGAAACACGTGCTGTTGGCATTTCACAGGAAGCCGCTTGACACAGAACTGGGCCTGGCTCTGTGTATAACACACTACATTAAAACCTGTACTTTTCCACTTGGACAAAACACACTAACCAGGCTAACGCAAACAAACAAGCTAAGGACTCAGGCCACAATGAATGGTTTCAAAGGACAAAGCGAAATGCCTTACTGGTAGAGGTGGGAACTTCATGATGATGTGAAAACTGGCAGCCAGACTTCACCCAATTAATAATACTTTGATGTCTATAGGTGAAGCTAGCATATATTGAAAACTAAAGAGCACATTCCTATAAGTATTAGAGTAGCTTTTAATATACTGTGGCTGAACTATCTCTAGCTTTCCAATCTAATACAAATATTCACACACACTTTACACCAGGAACTGATTCAACCTAAATCCATTGGTTTTAATACCTACGTGACTCTGATTAAGTTTATAAATGGAAGTCCAAGCTGTGTGTTTGCACGTGTGTATGTATGTGTGTATGTGTGTATGTGTGTATGTGTGTATGTGTGTATGTATGTATGTATGTATGTATGTATGTATGTATGTATGTATGTATGTATGTATGTATGTATGTATGTATGTATGTATGTATGTATGTATGTATGTATGTATGTATGTATGTATATATATATATATCGTGTCAAAGCTTGTTATCTTCACAACCCATCACATGTTCATGTGCTTTAAATTAAAACAAATTACTTTTCTAATCAGGCATCTTTGTGGACAGCCTTTTGACAAGGTGGCTTGCGAGGCCCCCGCTGACTTACTGGATCATCTGGATGTAGGTCTCAACGTTCATCATGTCTCCGTCCTTCCAGTCGTTCTTGAAGCCAATCACCAGAGTGTTGGGCCTCAGACGACCTAGCCCAGCCGCCTTGAGAAAACACAGGTCAGAACAACCTAAAGAAACCACTAAATAAATCACGGTCAGGAGTTTAACCCCCCTCCCCCCCAAGTGACACAGCTATCAAAGGCAAGTGACACAGCTATCAAAGGCACTATCAACGACGCTAGAGGCGTCGTTCCCAGGCTGTGTCACAACCGGCCGTGATCGGGAGTACCATTGGGCGGCACACAATTCACCCAGCGTCGTCCGGGGTTGGGGGGGGGGGGGGTAGGACGTCATTATAACTAATAATTTGTTCTTAACTGACTTACCTAGTCAAATAAAGGTTAAATAAAATATACATTTCACACAGTGCTGCATCAACCAAAAACCAGGTCACGCAATCGCTTTCAAGCATAAAGAAAGTCTGGTTGGCAGGCAATCAAAGAGCACCATCGGCATCAGGGTCAATTCAATCTCGATCCATTGCTATCATTAATTCTAGTTTTCAGTGTCAATTGACAATTCCATGGAGTTGAACTGGAGTTCAGTCCAATGCTCACTACCGTGGGTTTCAATATATTTTCATGCCATTTGATTTAATGTACTTGAACTTTAAGATAAATAATGACAACTTTGTATAAGGTCAAAGGCTTGTGTTTCAAGGGCAACTAGAGTAGGGTAGCAGGTGGCCTAGTGGTTAGAGCGCTGGGCCAGTAACTGAAAGGTTGCCCGTTTGAATCCCCAAACCAACAAGGTGAAAAATCTGTCATTCTGCCCTTGAGCAAAGCCGGTAACCACCCACACCTCTCTGTTCCGGTTGGACCTCATGTCAAATTGATGATAAAAATACCTTTAATTCAAATAGAACTAAAATAACTTCTCACAATTGATGTACTTAAAATTACAACCCACTTAACTTCTATGGCTTGGTACACTGCCAATTATTGTAACGTTTGTCTGTTCTCACCTGTAGCAGATACTGGGTGCCCTCCCGAATGTCCTCAGCGAACACGGGTGTGTAGAATGCCTTGGTCTCGTTCTTCATCAGCCAGCGCTGGTAACGTGTCTGGTCATTGGACAGCTCTTTGAAGTTGGGCCTTCTGGAGCCCTGTGAACACAACACAAAGAAAATAGAGTCACGCTAAAGGCTAAGTGTAGTATTTAATAACTCTTTAACAAAACAGAACTAGTTCCACCCTGCAGTCAAATCACAGCTGGATATATTTACGGTACCAATTACCGTTAGAAAAGGTTCTCAAGTTGTCCTGAAAAAAAGCCCTAATTCAAACAACCACTCTTAAAAGGCCTATCCATGGAGTCTTGCTTATATCTAAAGAGGGGCTTCAGCATAAGAAGCAGCCCTAAGCCAGAAAATGCATTGGCTTGTGTCGTTGTACTTGCTCTTTTTTTGCAATAGAGAGAGTGAGGGTGTGTGTGAGAGAGAGTAAGCAAGCAAGAAAGACAAAGAGAGGGCACTATATTCCGCAGTACGCCCAGTGGACTTGGAGAGATATCCCGCTCATGGAGCGGCACGCCACATTTTTTCCAACCGCTAAGCTAAAAACCGCTCCTCGCTCAAAAAAAATAAAAAATAAATGCCCCTCTAAAATCACAATTTAACCAACATTATTTTTGTAACTACCTGGATCTACCATTTGGTTTTGAAGTATTGAAACCAAACCACATGATTTGAATTAAAAGTATTTGAATAAACATAAAAAAGGTGAATGTCATATTAAACAGCATATAAACACTGTAAATAGGTCAGGAGCCAGACAGGGAGCATAAGGAACGAAAATGAATTATTTAGGCTATATTATATCAAGGCTATAGCCTACAAAGAAATACATTGTGAAGCATTTTCGAGTGCGACACTAGGCTGGTAGGGACATAAAGCAATCAGCATTTTAAACAACATTTCGTTGTATTAAATCATTAGTCTATAAATTGCGCATATATGCTGTGACTTACTTAGAATTAAATACAAATTAATCTAAAAATGCCTTATTAGGCTTGGTCTGAATATATTTTTAGAAACACCAGTTTGGCCAGAGTCTGTGGCTTCAGGCTCGTGCCTGGAGAGCAGAATATCCTCTCCCCTGCTTGCAGAGCTACTGGGTATGCTGAACACCCTTTGTGCCACTCTTGCCAGGCTGGGCAGAGATGCATAGTTGTTTTCTTTCTTTTTTCTCTCTATAGGTAGGCCTAAAAGTTCAAAACGTAAAGTTCCTTGAAACTGGGAATATGCAAGCCCTATTGAACCAACATCAATTATGGCCTACTGTATAGATAATATAACAAAAATGAACACAACTTGATAGATGATTTTTTGGTTTATAAGTACTTTTCTACAATGACACTCTTAGCTAGCTACCCACCTCGTTCCTCTCTGTTAGCATGTGCACCCAGTACACCATCATGCTTTCAGGATAAGGGTCTTTTCAGATTCTACAATGATTCCTTATGTTGTGGACACTACATCACCACACTCTTGCTCTTGTTCCTCCTCATCTTTGTAAGACACCTTGATTTTTGCACCTGTGTGTTTTATGGAAATATATACTCCATGAGAGTAGCTAAAGTAGCTATAGCAGCACATGTAAACTACAAATGCATGCTGGGCCAGGCATGCTCTGAGCTCGTGAAGTGGGCGCTACTGGAGAGAAGTTGGAGTGGCCAATAAGGCTGACGCTCCAGCCTCTGGGGAATCTCGCGCCAGTCAAATTTGGCACGCTCCACTGACACTCTGGTGGAGGCAAATTGATTAAGGCCAGAGACTTTTCGCTGCTATTGACAGTAGAGCGTCAGTAAAGTGCCTTTTCACATTGTGGGCACAGCGCAGGGACGATTACATCAGCCCAGTCATCACACGGTCTTATTGGATCGCTCATTTTATTGCCCCCAGGTGAGGGATTTCGATTTCAAAAGTAGCTAAAAAATACAAATACAAAAAAACTAAATGGGAGCAATGACTCACTCAACAGGAAATGTGGATTTTAAAAGTGAACAGGGGACTAATAAGCGCAACACAGGAGTCCAGAACAACACAAGAGCCACTGTGTTCGGTTTCCTGTAAATCGGTTCTAATGGTCTTCATGGGAGTTAATACAGCACTTAGTCACCTGCAGTCAACAAGAAGTAGTTATGACATTGTTCATCTATGGCTCAATGGACCCTATGAAACAAGTGAAAAACAATGAAATGGAGCCCACACTGTGCCATGGTACAGTTATGGGATGGAGCCAAAATGGCCTCCGGTTGGTCGACGTCTCTGGTTACTCACCGTGCGAACATGGCCGCAGATCATCAGGCCCACATTCTTGGTGAAAGCGTGGACCAGGTGGAGCAGAGCCGGACGCGAGTTGGGGTAGCCCGTCATCACTAAGCACTGAGGTCTGTTATAAAACAAGATCAAAACGGAGTTAGCATTTAGTTAACATCCATGCTAACAGTAAGTGGCGCACAAATTAACACAAAGACCTAACCCAGGAGTAGTAAATCGTCCTTCCGGAGAGCAACTGGCTTTTGGTTCCAAGCCTTTGCTCCAACACTGATTCTACATGTTTTGTGGAGCAGCGGATCAGGCGTGCTAGAGCAGCGCCGAGAGAAAAGCAAGCACCCAGTAGCTCTCTAGGTGGGTTGACCAACAGCCACCGCTGGCTTAACCCTTTTGACTGTTTTGTTTTTGTTGCTAGGTCACATGCACATAGTACTTAATGCATCATCTCACACCGTGTCTTCTCATGACCTTGAGAGAAGACGTCGTCATATCCTCGATGAGGAATGAAAACAGACCGAGAGCTCCAGAGTAGCGCACATCAAAGCAAATATGTTAAGCACATGGGATTAGGGGAGCCAGGAAGGGGGAGAAAAGGCCAGGAGTAACATGTTTGAATGCTGACGACAATGTCCTCCCCAATCCATTGGAACACTTCCAGGACAAACGGCGCAGTCCGAACAGCATCCGTAGCGCCTCCTACAGTCCATGTGAGAGCGATTGAACAATAAAGCACAAGGTTGTTGTGTTGTGGCTCGGACAACGTCGACACAACGGTTGCATCGTTTTCTTAAAATTCATCTGGTTTAGCTCTACTGAAGCACTTTTCCTACATCAGTTTCTGAACGAGACCCACTGGGTATGCTTGATTTAACTCCAGGTAAGTTTAATCAAGCATCACTAGAATGATAGTACTAAAGCATCACATATCTAGTTAGCTAGATAAAAAAGGCTCAATAAACGTGGAATCATTCTAACAGAGGCCACAGCACAGTAGACCATAGTTGAGAAACGCAGTTCTATACCAATAGCCTAATCCCCATGCTCTCTACCGTGGCCTGATAATGACCGATGCTAGGTTTCAGAGAATAGATGGTTTAGTTTAGCTCCTTTGTCCTGAGGCGAGGGAGTGTGAAGGATGCCAATCATATGCCATTGTTGTCCCAGGTGTGCAGTTACACAACCCTCTCCAGGGGGGTGTGTGTCGTGCCGAGACCAAGAGAGGGCTCTGGCTGCAGCCTGACTCGACAAACAGCAGTTTCCTCCCCCGCTACCCTGTCTGCAGCCTGAGCCTACTGCAGCCTTATCTGATCTATAAGACACAGTGAGCATGCGTTAGGGACGACTCGCCGAGCAGCATCGAACGGTAATTAAGTGAAGGAGTCGTCGTTAATCAAATTTGCCAATCAGATACTTTTAGAACTAACAGGGCAACAGCCTTTATGACAATGTGAATGATAGAGATTTCCTGAATACGATACATTTTACCCAGTAAATATTTAACAAGTAACAGAATGAAATTTAAACACCGGGACGGACTCTGGTGGTGAACATTAGGTGGTTTAGTGACTTAAAGAACCTAGCCTTTTGGGCTCACGAGTGAAGCAACAGTCTAAGGCACTGCATCTCAGTGCAACAGGTGTCACTGCAGTCCCTGGTTCGAATCCAGGCTGTATCACATCAGGCCGTGATTGGGAGTCCCATATGGCGGCGGACAATTGGCCCAGCGTTGTCCATGTTTGGCCAGGTTAGGCCATCATTGTAAATAAGAATTTGTTCTTAACTGACTTGCCTAGTTAAATAAAGGTTAAATAAATACGGGCGAGTGCATTTTGAAGACGAGACATACTTTTCCTTTGGTCTAAGAAGTGAACGTGTGTATATATGGGAGTGGGTTCTGTACAGTACCTGAAGTTCTTGATGTGGTCCTCAACACTGCTGAGATGCAGACTGTGGGTCAGGGCCTGGTGGTATGTCAGAGCCTGAGTGGAAGAGCCCCAGTTCACATCTGGAAGACAGGACAAACAGTCACATTCTGGAGTCAGGACCCTATATGGGTGGCCATTAAGACAGTCAGGCCACTGGAGCAACTTCCATGCAGTGTGGGACTCAGTAGGGATGCTGTGTACGTGTGTGTAGAGCTGTGACTCACCGTGTGAGTGTGTGTGTAAATCTGTGATGGAGAGCATTTGTGTATTAGAGATGCGTGTCAAATTGAGTGTGTGAAGCCATGTGTGTATTTGTGGGTTCATACAAAGCCTCTCTGTAGATGTCTATATTGGCGTCTGGTGCTCTGTTGGGGTTTCTAGTGCAGGTCAGGTGTGTTTACCCAGAGGTCCCATATGGGGCCTTCCTATCATCTGGGGACCAAGATAGCCATCTGACCCCCTGTGGGGACCTCCACAGCCAGGCCAGAGAGGCTGAGCACCAACACAGGCGAGGGCATGTAACAGCATGTAGCTGGTCCCCCACCTGCTGCACACTCCCAGCTTTAGACATTTCAAAAAGGCCCCCATTTAATGTCACACTGCCTTGCGTGGGCGGGTAGCTTAACAGAACGAGCCAGCCCTTTGGCAAATCACCATAGAAACACCAGAGGGAAAGTCTCTTCATGTACTAGATAACATCATAGAAGGAACAAAAAGTTGTTCAGAAATCCATATGCTAATTAACAGACAGACAAAGTTTCCCACGAAAATGTTTGTGAAAATATTTTCTAACCTGCAAATGGAGCCACAAGCAACTCTTAATGCAATATCATATTGTGAAAAGCCAGTTCACTTCAGTTGAATTCAGACAGTTTCCACAACCCTGCATTTAGCTATAAATACATTTAAACTGTGTTGGCCTGGGCTGCACTGCAGCAGAGGGTGCATAACAAACACCTCATTGTGATGCAAATGCTTACCACATATGTGCATCAGCAATAAAATAACTTGAAATATCAATACTGGGACCTGATTCACATTCTGTGTTCAAAGCAACTTTGGGCATCAAGGGACTGACTTCCAGTGCACTGTGCTAATGTGGCTGATAGAGGCTGACATTTCAGTGGAATCAAAAGAACTAGACAATTATTTACGTTAAGTGGTGAAAGCGTAATTTACATCGATTGACATTCAATAGGACCCGTTTCGGGAAATGTTTTTTTTGTAGGCTAATTCATGAAAATATTCTGCTATCGTTTGTAAAGTAAAATAACCGATAACCCACGACAACGATAATCCACATCAAGTTTCCTAATGAGCACCTATCTTGGCAAAATAACACTAGTCGATGATGAGGCAATCCAAGATGGCCGACTTGGCCTGTTGACGAGTCACTCACCGGGCTTCTTGTAGCTCACGTAGATGTAGAGGCCCATGACTATGACGTTGGTCATCAAGGCTGCCCACCAGTTGATGACGAACATGACCACGCAGCACAGCACGGCTCCGGCCAGGGACACCCACATGTTGTAGTACTTGAAGCTGGGGCGCCATCCTATGGTTCAGCGAAACGTTAGGTGGACTCCCTTAGAAGAACCCTCATAACATGCACTTGGGGGGCCAGCCATACCAAGGGGTGACAGCATATGACATTTGTCCTTCTTGTAAAAGACAGAGGGGCTGGAATGGGTTATATAACCAAATTTAAGGAAGAAAATGTGAACTTGAACAGAGGTAGAATCCAAAAGGTTAGATCAAATCTGCCCCTCATGTCTATGAAGAACCAGTGACTCTATGGCGAGCCGCTTACCATAGCTGAAAGCTCTTGTTAATTTACGACTTGCATTAAGTCTTCACATACATGGTTTTAGTGAAATTACTGAATCATTAAAAAAACTATGGGAGGCGGCTTAATATGGCAATGTCACTGAATGAATAAGAGCATGGATATGCACTTGGATTAAAAATGGAGTTAAAAATCAGAGTTAGCAACTAGTTAGAACATTGTAAGAGAATGTTACATCCACGGCTACTGGATACCCATTTATTGGGTACTAGAGACACTAGACCAGTGGGAGTTTAGTAAACTGGAACAATGGGGCACAGTTTGACTGTGTGCACGGTTACACAATGACAAGAACTACAAAAAAAACACAGGACCTAAAGGGTACATTGTTTGTGACGTCATTCTTTGCCACATTACTGTTTTTACACGCAGTCATGGGAGAGAGACAATGGGCTAGAGCCAGAAAATAAGGCTTTAGACATTGCCAGTTTGAGAGTTTCCAGAGGTGAGAAGCCAAGTGTCTATTGCCTTGCATTTGGTGAGTCATGTACCCTTTAAGTCTGTGTAATTTAAATGGTCTGTGCGGACAATGTCAGAATTAGATATCAACTCTACCTTCTGTTCTCCTAGGGTTTTTTGGTATTAAGGGAAAAACAAACGGCACTTTATACAACGACTGCTGAACGATACAACAGGTTAAAAATATCACATTGAAAATGGTTAATCTGTTTCTTCCATCTTCCATGATTTCAACTATGCATTAAAAAAAACAAAAAAAAGTCAATCTAAGCAGAGATCTTGATTTCTTGACACCAGTTAGACTGACAGTTGAAACTGAGTGGACAGCGTCCATCTTTGATCAACCGAGTGCTAATTAACGACACTGTCCCATTATGCCCAAGCTAGCTTCAGTACTAAACCCCATCCTCTGATTTGTGTCTGTCAAACCTCCAGTCAGACAAGGGTCAAATCCAAAATAGAGAATGTGTTACACTGAATAATAAAGAGCAGCAAGCTGCTTTTCAGCAGTATTGTTTTCAGCCAAGTACAGTATCAATTGCATAATATTGCATGTGTATTATGAGTAATTGAGACATTCCCATTTATTCCAAACTACTTTCCTAAGATAAAGATCACAGTAGCCGTTATTTAATAAAACAACTCGCTGGATATGAAAATGTTCAGATAGCTTAAGTAATGACATGCCGGAGTTATTTGGGAATGGCAGATTGATAAGACTCTATGCAACACATACCACTGGTGCCATGCATAATAAACAAGTCCTATTCACTGAGAATCAGAGTTAGGACTGCCCCATCTCCCTCCACAATGTCAAGAGTCTGCCTTCAAGATGATTTGTCAGTTCCTATACAGGCCGTCATAGAATGGCTGTGCCTAGCTTCTAGGAAGACCGTCCATGGAGTGCTGTGTAAGTGTAAACAAATGTTATTTGTAATTCTATAGTTGACATCTGTTTAAAAGGTATTCCTGGATGAGCCATTAAAAGTGAACACAACAACAAACACTCCACTGGGTATGATGTCTTCGCCATGTGGCTAGCCTCTACAGTAAATGGAACGACAACTTGTGAGCCACCATTGCATGACTGCATTGAAGTGGTTTAAAGGGAAGATTATTGTATGCCTTGTACTGGAAATAATTAGTGTGGAAGTCCTATCATTTCCTATTAAATCAAGTATTTAAGCCAGAAGGACTTGTGACCAATGACTTAAGTTAAGACTCATGACTTTACTCTGAAAGAGGAAATCAGCAGTTGAAACGTTTTAAGCGTTCTTCTCACCCGTTTCGGTAAAAAGCTGTCCAAAAACTGCAGATTGCCCCTTTAACTAGCAAATCTAGGAGGTTTCTTCAGCAAAGTACCATATTTGTATTTGTGGCTATAATCAGGACCTTTGTGGCAGTTTTTTTGTCGTATTAAACTTCCGGTCTTCCTGCATATATAACTTTTCCTCAGGTAATGAGGCCTTACCTGGCGAGTGGGCCAGAGAGGCCTTACTTGGCGAGTGGGCCAGAGAGGCCTTACCTGGCGAGTGGGCCAGAGAGGCCTTACCTGGCGAGTGGGCCAGAGAGGCCTTACCTGGCGAGTGGGCCAGAGAGGCCTTACCTGGCGAGTGGGCCAGAGAGGCCTTACCTGGCGAGTTGGCCAGAGAGGCCTTACCTGGCGAGTTGGCCAGAGAGGCCTTACCTGGCGAGTTGGCCAGAGAGGCCTTACCTGGCGAGTTGGCCAGAGAGGCGTGGAACACAGAGAAGTTGATGAGAGCATAGGAGGCCAGGAAGAAGTTGGAGATGATGGGAGCGATAATGTTCAACTGGGCTAAAATGAAACAAAAACATGGCTGTTTAGATTAACACTTTGTATATGTTCATTGGCAACTGTCCATAGACATTCAATAGTGCTCTTTAGGTAATTGGCTGTCCCAAACAGGACAGAACTATACTACTGAATGTCACACTACAGACACATTCCTGACACACTACAGAATTTCGTATTGTGAATAACAGTGTTGTCATTCGATGCAGAACCCTGGATAGCGTACTACGTACCAATAAGGATGAAGGCTAGAGCGATGCAAAACGTGAGAATGTAGCCGCGGAGGGGCTCGTTGTTCTTGCCGTAGCCCTTGGCAAACATCTCCAGGCCAGGGTAGATGTTGTCTTTGCATAAAGCCTGGAGAAGGAACAAAAATCATTGGAATTGGACACTGCTATACTAATCAGCGGATAGGACCCTAGATGACGAAGGAACATTGGGATACGAGATCACAATCTTGCCTTTTATCTGCGTCTATGGGACAGTAACTAACATGACAATGTTAGTATTTCATACAGTATGGATAGTATAAGCATAAACTGACTAGCAGGGACAGAGAAGGGAAGTGGTATCTGGGGAGGGTAGTCTAGGGACTCACCTGGAATACTTTGGGGGCGCTGACCAGAGACGCCAGGGCAGAGGACAGAGTGGCGGAGAAGATCCCGGCAGTGATGATGGGTCCGAAACCAGACACGATGCTCATGACCTGAAGAAAAAGCATGTGAAAGGTTAGATGTAAGGATGGGAGAGAAGGAGGAGTGCCTAAATTGGAGTTTATATACTTGTGGTGGTGGAAACATGTTTTGTCTGAATGCAGCTGTATTGGCCCTCTGGGAAGAATTCAACTTGGTTAAGCTTCCATAGTGTCCTTAGAGTTTTTTACTCTGAGAATGAGAACCTAACACTACTCAACTGTGATATTGCTACAAAATGGCTAGCGTTCTAGGTGGGAAACGGCACACAATCAGACGTACCTGGAAGTCGTTCTGGAGTCCATATCTGCAGTTGTACAGGCCGTCATCACTCTTGCAGGAGGAGAAGTCGTAGCCGAACTTGCAGGCGGCGTCGGTGCAGTTAGCCATGATCTGGGCGCTGCGAGTGTCGTTGTCGTTTCCTGTTGCGTCTCTCACGATGCATGAGCCTTTAATGAAAAATACAAAATGTCAAACTTTGTCTCTGTTATATTTATTTGGTCTTGTTAGGGGCGAATACCACATACCAGTAGAAATTGCAACACCCAGGTAGACAATACCGGTGATAAGAATGGCCAAGAGTGTTCCCCTTGGGATGGCCAGTTGTGGGTCCTGTGAATATAAATAAATGCTTCGTTTCCAACATAGATTTCATATCAAGTCACACACACACACACACACACACACACACACGTTGTTTAAATCAAGACAATATAGGAGTTCCATTGACTGTATATGAATTGAGGTTAGTCTTTTGCTTGTTTGTGATGTCTTTTTAAATGACGTGGGGGTCTTACAGAAAGGTCTCCTGAGATGTTGGCACCGGCCAGAATGCCAGTGGCTGCAGGGAAGAATATGGCAAAGACTGAGAAAAACGATTCTGTGCCCCGGAAGTCCGGACCCATGTTCTCCATCATAATCCCACCTTAGAGCGAGGAGGGGGGGGTGAGAGAGAGGGGAGGGGGTTAAGCAAAACTGAGAATGCTGACAAAGTAAGCAGTGTGTATGTTAGGACAGTCAGACTCGATCTCAGAGCTGGGAATCAGGCCGCAAAGTCAATTTCAAATAATCGAATTGGTTTGATTTTGTGATTTCAGCAAAAACATCTCTGGCACAATTTTAGCCAGTGCTCATGACTTCAGAATCATTATAGGTCCACAATCCAACCACCGCTAGTGTGTCAATCTAATTGTCTTTGACAGTCTTCTATTTTGTTTGACAGTCATGTCAGTTTGTGATGTGTAAAGGGAGATCCAAAGGCGTCGTACTGTCGTAGCCGAAGAAGCCCTGCGACTCCTTGGACTGGAGGGGGATGAAGGAGCCAATAAAGTAGTTAAAGATGGCCGTGATCAGAACAACCAGCAGGAAAATCTGAGCCTGTGGACAGAATGATCATATGGACAGGTTAGCTCGACTTTCACCACACCTCCCAACTCCAACTAGCACTAGTCACATGCATTAAATCTAGTCAACTGCACAGCACACATCAATGTCTGCATTCACTCAGTCTGGAAGGAATTCCACCAACTTGAGGCTCAACATCAGAGACAAGTTGTAGTTCAATATCACCTTAAGTTCTAGATAGTCGTAGTTTGAGAGCTCTATTCAAGCAAACATAGTTGTATGTTGTACCTTGGCCTCCCATTCCATTCCTGCCACGGAGATACCCAGGAGAAGGATGACTGTGATGGTTCCGACGATTCGGATGTCATTGATTTCATCAGTCATGATGCAATCCACGCTCTGTGAGAAATTACAGGAGAATATCAACTTCACTGTCAGGCCAAGAGGTAGGAGAAATCCTCTCAAATTCATCCCTGGCTTTCCGCTGTTCAGATACTTTGTGATAATGGCCATTTGAAAAAGCATTGCAAATATTTTTCTAAAGTTATTTTCAACAGATTTACAATTTAATTATTAACTCAAAATAGAACGTACAATGCAACATACAGTAATGCCAAGAGTGTGCAAAGCTGTCATCAAGGCAAAGGGTGGCTACTTTGAAGAATCTCAAATATATTTTGATTTGTTTTACACTTTTTTGGTTACTACATGATTCCATGTGTTACTTAATAGTGAAGACATCAAAACTAGGATTCCACAATGTAGAAAATAGTAAAAAATAAATAAAAACCCTTGAATAAGTAGGTGTCCAAACTTTTGACTGGTACTGTACATTTAGCAACCACTTTTAGAAAGGCCCAAAACATCAGACCTCATTTTATTATAGAGCACTACAAAAACACAAAACCAATTGAAGTCTGATGAACAGAGAACATTAAATTCAAATCCCAATGGCATGCTTCAATCAGCAAAGCGCAAAACAACTACCCTCGTCTGTGACTAAGGAGTGACCAATAGGCCATGATTGTACCACGCCAATCCTTGGTTAAAATATTTGAAAGACCTCGGAAGGAGAAGACTCATTATTACGAATTTTGCATGAGCCATCCCTTAAAAATAGCGTGGGTTTTCAGTCCTCCATGCAAACAACCCAAGAATAAAACATTGAACAACATCATGAGAACCAAAGGCCAATTAGATTAGGCTTATTGCAGATGTTGAAACAATGTTCCAAACGGTAGGCTCGGTCAACATGGACTAAATGAATCAGCAAAACCTTCTGAGTAAAAACCAAAGATATCCCCAGAAAAAGCTATTAAAAAACGCCTAAAAGAAAGTATTGAAAGAGTGAAAGAAACGTAACTGTCGATGACGACATGGGGAAAGATTCAGTGACTTACCGCAAGGAGCTCCACGACGGTTTCGGCAAAGCCCACCACGTACATGGCGACGGCCACAGCGTTGGCAAAGGCGAAGATCAAACCGATGGAGCCGCCAAACTCTGGGCCCAAACTTCTTGATATCAAATAGTACGCCCCTCCTGACAAACAGACAGATGGACAGACAGTTGGCCAGATGGACATAGCATTTAAAACTGGGTTTCATTTAATGTCTCTCATAAAAAGGTTAAACACAAATCATTTAATCAAATAACTGTCATATGTAGGCTAGCCTATTGCATTTTCCTACATCAGTCAAACCTTCGCTGCAGTGCAGCCACTCCTCTCAACGACACGCTTAAACCAACATACCAGCTCAAATGAGAGTGGAGATGGTAGAGTAGCTCCAAGATGGGAGATTAAATGTGTCAATTCATTTTGCTGCCAGATGAGTTCGTAGTGCGACAGGCTGAGTAGTGTTCCTCGTTGAGCTCTCTTTATGCCATGTCTCTGCTGACAGCTTTGGAGAGCACTTCAGGTGCTCCTATATACACACGAGTGGCAGGAACCAAAACAACTAATCTCTGAGGGCATGAGCAGGTAGAGAAATTCATGTGGGATCATGCTTGATTTGCATTTTTTTGCTGGCTCTCTTCGTTCCACTTAAATCAAGTACACTCGAGCATCAAAGTCAAATTGCAAAACCATTTTCCAGAGAGCACATTTTGATTTGCCCTTTTGAAAGGGGCATTTTGATATTGAGAGACCATTTGGAGGGAGATGTGGGAATAACTGGAATACTTGGAAAGATTAGTTTGGATGGGATTAGAAACCTACACGGTGCTGTGATTAGGAGTATTACAGTAAACCCTACGAAAGGCATGTGATTTCAATCTACTCTTGACACTCAGTTCACTGCATCACAGTGCACCAACTTCACCCTGCTAAAGCAGGTGCAGTAGCAGCAGGGGGGACGTTCATGTTTGAACACGTTACAGATATTACCAAGGGGGAAAAAAGGTTTTAGCATTCCACCCAAGGGTAATGGATTAGCCTACTTCGAAAGACATCAATTCAGAGGAGGAGCTGATGGTTACTGTGCTGTTCTAAACAAAAACGGCCACTATATGGAGCCTCCCTTGCTGCCACTCGGGCAGTGGTAGACGTGAAATCTCTCCAGGAGGAATACCCCGCTGAAAACACCAATATCTTTTACTACGATATAGTTTCCTCACTAGGATATTTTAAACAAAATGGAATCTTTGGTTTTCCCTTGCCCTCACAGAGACAGCATCCTAATATCAATTTCAGACCTCCCTGCCAGCTCTCAGTGACTTGAGGGAGAACCACTGATTTAGAAACACACTATTGAATTTCCCCTCATGCTGCGAAAACTAGGAGCAATGTGCGGCCAGTGTTTCCCCCCCATCATTTCATTCCACTCCAAATGAACCAGGGCACATCTCATTGAGGTCCTAAGAGAATACATCTTTAGTTCCGTGGATGAGGGAAGTAAACGATAGCCAAGTCCAGCTGGTAAAAATCACACCTGTAGAGGACACCTAATTCCATATCCAAACGCAAGAGACTAAGCAAATGTCATGTGAGCCGGCCACTGCTCTGCAGGTTGCATATTTGAATTGATTCCAGAGAGGAGTTCAATGTTAAGTTTATGGGTAGTGTGGGAACCCTCAGCCCAATTTATCCAAACATGTCAAGAAAAGGGAACAAAACAGTACTGTAAATCAGCATAATGCCACCTCGAGCAACTCATCAGTCAATTATTATGAGAGACGAGGGTAGAATTAGGATTGCAAACCTGAGCACTGAGCAGATTGTTGGCGAGCCCTCTCTTGAATGAATATAAATTGAGCTGCAGTATTAATCTATTGGCGAGAGTCTCATTTCTATGTACCAGTGGCTAGTCGAATGTTCAGAAGAGCAGAGGTCAGACAGAGCTGGTAAAAACACTAAACTGGCTGGACTGTAATAGCAACAATGACAGTCTTATAGTCCTGGTTTCTAACAACATGCCCTTGAGCTTTTTGATTAAGAGTTTGTGTTTTTTGTTATGAGTCCATAACATTATTATGTCTAAGGGCTCTCTGTTCAAGACAGAACCAACAACAGCTATCAAATGTTTGCTTTGAAGATTAAAGGCAACAACACACCTGCAGCCATCGACACCTGAAGAGCTACTGAGTCACCGGAGATGATCAAAGAAAGACTTGTGGCCATTAGCAACAGACATTAATTAGGTCTACGCTGATGAACATTGGCCAGGTGGGGTGGGAGAGGCAGAATAACAGTGTGGTGCCCTTCCCATGACCTCCCAATCAGCCCACTGATGAACGCTTGGTGATCTCCGATTACACTAGGCAACACCGGGCCAGAACGTTCCATACTCCCAATTAAAGCCACTCCACGTTTTCTTTATCCTCTGTTAATGGTTTCTCATCAAAGTGAGGAATTCACATGGAGTGGGCTTGGAAAAGAAAAACTGTTTCTGTACTTATTTACATTTGACGCATTCTCTGACACACTCCGGTAGATGTGCATAACTTGACTGGAGGACTATGATATGATTGGACGAGAGAAGTGATTTGCATCAGAATTCTAGCGAAAGAGAAATCAGCGAGTGATCAGGCAAGTCATTATTAAATCTGGCAAAGGTACTCAGTCAGGCTCCTGTTGTTTGCAATATCCTGACCTTCCTCAAGGTAAAGAGATTAGAAAGTGGAGGCGATGGCATATCTAGGGCCCGGGGAAGGAGGGAGTTAATTAAAACCCAATGGTTTTGGATGTTAAGGAAAATGTACAGTGAAGTTGTCCTTGACTTCCGAGGGGCAGACATTTGAGCTGATAATTAAAGAGAGAAAATCAGCTTCCTCGGGATGTAACAAATTGAAGGAAAACAACAACTTCTGGACTTCCATTCACAACTATTACCAGCTATGAAAATGGCCCAATACTAACCGAATCACCTATATGTTGTCTTGACTAAAGCATGTGCTAATGATGCAGAGGCACACTCGCACGCCACTATTCGTAGTTGTTCGGCTCTTTATTTTAATTTATTTTACCAGGTAAGTTGACTGAGAACACATTCTCATTTACAGCAACAACCTGGGGAATAGTTATAGGGGAGAGGGGAGATGATTGAGCCAATTGTAAACTGGGGCTGATTAGGTGGCCATGATGGTATGAGGGACAGATTGGGAATTTTGCCAGAACACGAGGGTTAACACCCCTACTCTTACAATAAGCGCCATGGGATCTTTAGTGACCACAGAGTCAGGACACCTGTTTAACGTCTCATCCGAAAGAAGGCACCCTACACAGGGCAATGTCCCCAATCCCTGCCCTGGGGCATTGGGATATTTTTTTAGACCAAAGGAAAGAGTGCCTCCTACACCACTTCCAGCAGCATATGGTCTCCCATCTAGGGAGCAACCAGGACCAACCCTGCCTAGCTTCAGAAGCAAGCCGGCAGTGGGATGCAGGGTGGTATGCTGCTGGCTAAACCTCACAGCTGTTTCAGGTGGACATTTAGCTGAGGTAAGATACATAGCCCAGCTCAACTCACCCCAGGGCACCCGGACTATACCTGGATGAAACCCTGACTGCATCCTGAAGCCAGATTGAGTTATACTTGCCTGCACTGCAATGACTATACCTGGAGTGTCAGATTTATTACACCATCAGAGAACGAGCCTTCCGTTACACAGATACTACTACATTTCATGATACATTAGCGATCCATGTTGATTTACTCATGCATTTTATGGTTTCATAGAGGGATGAACATGGCAACTAACTAGTCTTATAGTAGAGATTAGGCTTGGAAGAACTGGGAGTCCTTGGGGGTTCTTTGGAAACGCACATTAAATATGCAAGTGTTCATACCTCCTCGTACAAAGCCGTTGGTCGCAATCGCGGAGGTCGAAAGGCCGGTGATGGTGGTCACAACTGTTGCCATGAGAACGATCACACAGGAGAGAACTGTGAAAGAAATTGGAGGTCATGGTTGATTAACAAAACAAATAAAAATATCAGCATTAACATTTCTACAAACTTCTAAGAGGCAAATAACTGCAATAATGAGCAGCCAATTATCTGCTTGTTGAGGCTTTCCCCTCTCTCGCTCTACCTCTCCTGGCATTCACACATTCTGAGAAGACCTGTGAATAGTAGCGGCGCCGCTAGAAAAACAAGCTAGTGCGTGACAGTTGACTGCATATGTCGCCGTGTGGCAACATTTCACATCTGGACGGTGAATGGTCGAGAGGTGAGGGGAGGAGGGATGGTCGGGAAGGTGGGGGTTTGGGATGAGGTCGTGTGTGAATAAAACTATTTATTTTTTATTTTTTAATAAAAATAAATAAAAAAAAGTAATTCACATAGACTCCCAAGCTCAACTCCAGGGTGTCTTACCAATTCCCGCCTGTCCCACGATCCATGACATGCGGATGAAGAGCATCACGCCCCAAATGTTCAACATGCAGCGCACCTGCACAGAGGAAGGGGTGGCAGTTAGGACGCATGACAAGTAAACATGAACACTTCACTCAGCAGAGAAGTTTCCAATAACCTGGTCTTGAAACATTGCCGGTGGGAATCCACTGATTAGATATCCAAGACCTGGGGCTCAGCTTTTCAAGTTATCGGATAGAATTAAATGCATTGAAATACATTGAAATGAACAGGAGTACCATTCAAGTCAATGATTTCTATGCATTTAACCCGATCCGATAGGCGAAATCCAGATAGATAGGCGTAACTTTTGAAAGACTGATGAGGATTCAATCAAGGTTTGAACCGAATGTTAAAGGGCAAGATTCCAAACCTAGTGAAAGTAGCAGTTCCGCCTGGGCATCTACTTGTTTAGTCAAAATTGCTACAAGCACCAAGCTTGCAATTTAAGGTCAGAAGAACGGTTCAAACAAGGATTAAAGTCCTGATATAAATTGGAAAACTTTGGACAACAATGAAATACATGATATTAAAATGTTGATATGACATGCTAAAATAAATGTTGGCTGCCCGACTAAGCCTTGCCAAGGCTGAAGTAAGTTAAAAATTAAATAATAACTAGCCTATTCAAATCACTGTCAACCTCCAAGAACATTCATTAATATCTACCACAGTTTTATCCATTTCAAAGTGCATAAAATCATTGACCATGTTTCCATCCACAGTAAAGACCTAATAAAAAAAATTATGACAGCAGTGATGGAAACAGGAAGTTTTGTGTACTTTTATAAATGCCGAACAATTTGTTTGTTCGACATTGTGGGATCTTTTTTTGTCTGTAAAATGAATTATGTGGGAAATGGCAGTGGAAAAGTCACTTATGTGCAAATATTGATATAATAACTGTTAATTCGAAGTAAACTTTAGCCTACAGATTAAATACATTATGATGAACATCACAGGGTGGTGAAAGTGCATGGTGATGAGCTTGATGCTGCTTTCCAATAAATAATCAAGGGTCTAACTCCGGCGACGTGATGCTCGAGGGTCTAACTCCGGAGACGTGATGCTCGAGGGTCTAACTCCGGAGACGTGATGATCGATGCTCGAGGGTCTAACTCCGAAGACGTGATGATCGATGCTCGAGGGTCTAACTCCGGAGACGTGATGATCGAGGGTCTAACTCCGGAGACGTGATGATCGATGCTTGACAAATAAAAATATCATATCCATAACAAACTCATCATGTAGACTAGCCACCCCAAGAGCCTAGCCGCACTGTATCTGCAAGCTGTTGGCTAGAGCACAGGTGCCAAGACCAGAGTAGACACGTTTGATTCTTAACTCAGTCTGTGACAAAACTATCAGTAGAGTTGAAAATTGAGGATGTAGTTAAAAGCACTGTAGATTTTGAAAACTATGCACTGTGTGACAAGTAGCTACAACAATGTTTCCCCAAACTCGGTCCTGGGGACCACAGAAGTGCACGTTTTTTTTCTTCCCCTAACACCACAAAGCTAATTAAAATAATCAACTAATCATCAAGTTTTAATTATTTGAAATCATCTGAGCAAGGGCAAAAAAAAAACAAAAAAAAAAAGTGCACCCTTGGGGTTCCGAGGACCAAGTTTGGGAAACACTGTGCTACAACCATGCCAGATGCTCACACTAGAGCAGGGCTGTCAAACTAATTCCATGGAGGGCCTAGTGTTGGCTGGGTTTAGTTTTTTTCCTTTCAATTAAGCCCTAGACAACCATGGTGAGGAGAGTTCCTTACTAATTAGTGACCTTAATTTATCAAACCAAGTACAAGGGAGGAGTGAAAAACACTCGACCCTCCTTGGAATGGGTTTGACACATGTGCATTAGTCTCAGAAACATGCTATGGCCTGGACAGACCGGGTAGGATTAAATCAGCAAAAGCAATTCTTGCTAGAATCCTGTAGAGTGTGATCGACACACACCTCAGTTTGTTTGGTGACATGCTCATGTAATCTACCACTTGTTGAGGTTCCTCTTTAACTGCAATAGGAAGTAATACAAATAAGCACACACACAAAAAGCGGGGGGGGGGGGGGGGGGGGGACTCTTATAGTACAATGATAATATGTGCATATTGAGATCTGAAATTCCAAATAAAGTTTAAGTAACCACCTGGGAACTTTATACTACAGAGGCTAATTGTGGGAGGAATTTTCTGTACTTTGAATGGGGGGGGGCTTCTTGCGGTCAATTTGCAGTCTAGAAATTATTAGCATTTATGTTCCACCCCCTCCCCGCGCAAACATTCGCTCAACAAAAACATTGTCCCGTGGCTGAATCTAGATTATCCCTGGTCTATGCCATTGAACATTGTGTTCAAGAATAACTTGAGGACACTGCATTCCCTACAATGTCAGGACTAAAAAGAGAAGTGCTTATGCGGTACCAATTGTAGAGGCAGAAATTTCACATTGGTCCTCTGTAGCTCAATTGCTATTACATGGCTCTTGCATCGCCAGGATAGTGGGTACAAGTCCAGGGACCACCCAGGCGTAAAACATTTATGCAAGCATTACTGTAAGTCATTTTGAATGAAAATGTCTGCTATAAATGAGAGACAGACACACACAGATAGTGTCACATAACAAAAAGGTAACCAGGGGGACAACGCTCTCAGGATGTCAAAGAGACGAGAGTCGGTTGACTACTCACCAGAACCCCTTTGATCCATCCGAACTTGACTGCTCCCTTGGGCTCGGACGCCTCCTTGGCTGCGGCCTCCTCGGCCGGGGTGAGCTCATCCCCGTTGGCGAAGCCATCCTCAAACGGCTCCTGCAAACAGAACGAGACAGACAGGCTATGGTCAGCACACAATGGAAAAAGACCCTTATTAAAGTAAATGTGCAAGTTCACACATCTGAATACTATTATCTCTGAATTAAACCGTTGTTCACCCATGTTCACTAATTTCTATGAACAATCTACAAGATCTTATTTTGCTCTTTATCCGACAGAGAAAACTCCCCAGCTCACACACACACACACAGATTAAATCGGTGGTTGTATTGGCTGGAGAAGGTCAAACACAGGAAGCATCCCTGCAGAGACAATGCCGTGAAGTGGGTGGCTGCCTCACTGGGTTGGTCTCTCAGTGCCCACCGCCCCATGCTGTTCCATCTAAGTGGCCCAGGACGCCCCCAGCCTGCAGTCCCCCCAGCCCACCCTCACCAGGGACAGCACAGGAGAGGAAGCCACGCATTCACAGGCCTTTACAACATCCCGTCCCTGGTACTCCCCACCTATTAAGGCAGAAATAAGGCCCAGAAAAAGAGGAAGCTTGAAGACAGGATCTTTATTCATCAGCCTAGACTTCCTGCTTTACGGGCACTGAACCAAAAGTTGACCCCAAACAACATATACACATGTATAGTGATTAACCCAGTCGCCACTGGCAGTGTGGAAAAATAAGTAACCATCGACTGCATGCTAACGTCCACCCGGCTGCGCGCACGAATGGGTATTGATGTTCTGCCAGCGTTCGATACACCACTCAGGCCCAGAGAGGGCCAGACACGGGTCCGCAGTCTCCATTTCAGGAAGATTGACACAGGAACAGGAGATGAGGTCTGGCCGACGTGACAATACAGGGCTTGTTCTCGTCCACGGTCTTTCATTTACCTAGGATTGGCATTCCAAGGCCCACAACGCCAAAGTCAGTTGTCGTACTGTGCCCTTCGGGCACATTAGAGGGTGATGAGAGACGACGTGGAGAGTGTTCATTGAATGTATGGATGACCTTGGGTTTATTGATAGCCCCAGTCCGCAGGGTGACCGTGTTACATGACAAAACAGATCAGATACAGGCTGGCTGATACAGCAGGGGCAATGCCCTCAGTGTTCAGTGATAAGGACAGGGATGTTCACCCCGCTCCAGGCACTAGGAGACCGACTCATCATGCTATCTATCGGATGGTCAAATTTATTGGCCAGTGTTATGGAGTTGCAGAACAAAGTGCCACCATTCCATGATCATTCATTTAATTTGTTTCAACTTTCATTCTGCCCATCATGTGCATAGTGACTCACTTAACTGTTTTGGAAGGTACGCTACTATAGCTACTGATCGACCAATGCAGAATGACTTTGCACTATTTTCTACATGTAAAGATCAATAGATGAGATGACGCTAGATGTGGTCTCATGTAGATGAGTCACTCACAGCTCTCAGGACAAGTGTGTCTGTGGAGCTTCTCCTCCTCCTCACACCCTTCCCTTGGGGTTCTCTTGTCCTCTTCCTCAGCATTATGCGCTCCTCCTTCAACCCCCCCCATCCCCTTTCACTCATCTTAGCAACCGCCGGCTGATGCCTGAAGTAACGCAGTGCTACACTCAGCCACTTAACAGAATAGCCTACCAAGTGTTTGTGTATTATTTGATGGTAAAGAGGATTCTGTTGGGAAGCTCTGACACCAAACAAAACGTAATCCTAAATTTGGGTTTTGTGTATACAGGAGATTAAACGGGTTCATGGAAGGATGAAACCAATGGGGGGAAACGTCACCATCTACTCTAGCATGTCGGGTAGGTAAATTGATCGGAGGTGTGGCTCCATTACAATAGATGTATAAATAGGTGTGTAAATTATAAAAGAGCACGGCGCCTCTGGCATGTACCCCAGCATGTGACGGGGATGGGCTGTGTAGAGGGAAGGGTGCTCAGCTTTGCCTCGCCAAGGCCATCTGTCAACAAGAGCTCCCTGCCTGCGTCCCCTAACAATGACTCAGCAGCTTCGCTGGGGTCTGGCAGTGGCAGGTACACTGGGCTATTGAGGGAGGTGATGGGAGATTCTAGGAAATTAAAAAAGGGATGGTATTGTCGGTTAGGGTTGTCAACGCTCCTCAGTGGGGGACCCGTGAGTCTCTGCCAGGGGCCAGGTGAGGGGGGGGGGCATGTGGGAGCCATGTGTGGACAAGCGTCGGGAGGGTGGGATGAACAGCAAACACATTGAAATAGGTCTCTACTACTGCCTCAATAGGTCTGTCTAGTCAGACCACTAAGTAACCAACCTCTTCTCAAACAAACTAGCGCTTCTCAGCTATGATAGCAGTGAGACTCGAATTTGACAGTCCCAATTCCCAGCTCACAAGGAAAAAAATCATGAAAAGCAGACACACTAAAGTTCTTGTAATTTGCTCTCAACACAGGAGGAAGGGAAGATCTGGAAAACAACCAATAGTATTAGGTAGACCAACAATAGATTAGCTGCTAGTGAGGGGCAAGACCCAGAGCCTCAGGAAGTGAGTCATGCATCCCATCTAACTCTGTCTCTTTGTTAGTCAGCAGCCCTCGGGGCGTCTCGGAGAGTTGGCTGGGACACAGGAATCCTCTGAAAGTCGTTGAGCAGGTAGGCATGACACCAGCCACTGTTAGGTCAGTCTGGAATATCTTAAGTGGATCAGCAGTTTACAAGAATACCCATGTTGAGACATGTCAGGCTCATGTCAGCAATCCACTGTTCAGAAAAAGATGCACATCAGTAGTCGTCTTCATCTGACTGGGACCAGGGATTCTTGACTGTGCAACATACAGCAGTATGGCATTACTCCGCCTAGTGAGTCTAAAACAAGTCACTACAATCTACAGGAGGTTTTAAAAGCAGGGAAAGAATTCACACATCTAGAACACGTCCTCTAATCACTTTTGGCATGCTCACGTCCTGAGCCCGAGAGATTACTAGCACAATGTTGACCAGGAGTACAGTCTTTAGAGCTAAAAATGACCTTGTCAGTCACAAGTATTTGTTTAATGTTAGTCAATTACCCGGTGCCTTAAATTAATAGCCAATGATGATATCTTGGTAGAGCAGGTGGTCAGTGTTAGTTACAAAGATGCTTACTTTATCCCTGAGCACATTATAGGCTAATTCTGTCCTAATTGAGAATTTCATGTGAACAGTCATCCCATATGATTAGGGCTGACCCCATTTAATAGACTGGTCGATTGTTTGGTCGATAGGCTATTAGTTGACCGAGATTTCTTTAGTCGAGCAGAAGCAAAAAAAAAAGTTTAATCATGGTGTACAGGACACCTGTCTGATTCTCACCGGTCTGAGTGGACTGATCCATTGTGGAGGCCGTGGGGATGGCACAGTCCATCACTCAAAGACCTGTGGTACTGAAAATGTATATGGTTATATTATGTAAGAACAATGGTGCAAAAATATTATTTCATAACAAGCGCGCTTTGTCTCGCTTTGGATTGCCAAATAAAATGTGATTCATATTTTTTTCCCCATTCACATTTTCAAACAGTCCATTTATATTTTCCAACTGGGCTATACATTTGGTGGAGTTTCTCCCCCAGGCGAGGGGCCTGAGTTGCCTCGTTTCACTGCCAAAAATAAAATGAAACCATCTAGGTGTTCAGCAAAACAACAACCCAATGTCAAATACAGATAGCCTAGTCAAATAATGAACATCCAATCACATTAACCGTTACTTTCTCGCAGGAATTCCATTAACGGTCTGAATGTAGCCAAACGTAGCTGCTGCTCATGTTGGTATCTGTACTGATGGCGCAAAAGCCATGACAGGGAGACATAGTGGAGTGGTAACACGCGTGCAACAGTTGCTCCCGACGTCACGTGTGTACACTGCAGCATCAACCAAGAGGCTTTTGATGCCAAAACCGCCATAAAACACCCAGACTACGGTTTGCAACTGCACATGGGGACAAAGATCGTACCTTTTGGAAAAATGGCCTCTGGTCTGCTGAAACAAACTGTTTGGCCATAATGACCATCGTTATGTTTTGAGGAAAAAGGGGGAGGCTTGCTAGCCAGAGAACCCCATCCCAACCATGAAGCAGGGGGTGGCAGCATCATGTTCTGGGGTGCTTTGCTGCAGGAGGGACTGGTGCACTTCACAAAATAGATGGCATCATGAGGTAGGAAAATTATGTGGATATATTGAAGCAACATCTCAAGACATCAGTCAGGAGGTTAAGCTTGGTGGCAAATGGGGCTTCCAAATGGACAATGACCCCAAGCGTACTTCACAAGGTTGTGGCAAAATAGCTTAAGGACAACAAAGTCAAAGTATTAGAGTGGCCATCACAAATCCCTGACCTCAATCCTATAGAAAATTTGTGGGCATAGCAGAAAAGGCGTGTGCGAGCAAGGACGCCTACAAACCTGAATCAGTTACACCAGCTCTGTCAGGAGGAATGGGCCAAAATTCACCCAACTTATTGTGGGAAACTTGTGGAAATGTTTGACACAAGTCAAACCATTTAAAAGGCAATGCTACCAAATACTAATTGAGCGTATGTAAACTTTTGACCCACTGGGAATGTGAAGGAAAAAAAGCTTAAATAAAATCACTATTATTCTGACATTTCACATTCTTAAAATAAAGTGGTGATCCTAAGACAGGGAATTTTTACTAGGATTAAATGTCAGGAATTGTGATGTTTTTTCTCTCGCCTGAATGATCTGAATCTAGGATTACAGAGACTCTCCGCAACTATATTCAATGTACGGGACTAAATTGAGGCTATGATTAAGAAGTTGGAGCTCTTCTCTGTCTGCATTAACAAGGACAACACACAGGTCTTTCCATCATTGAGTGTGCAAATGAACAAGCTTATGGACAACGTCAAACAGCGAAGCACCCGAGTGAGTTGGGTGAGCAATTACGCAGGTACTTTCCCGAAATGGATGACAGACAGGGATTCGTTATCCCTTTCATTCCCCTCCTCCAGTCCACTTACAGATATCTGAACAAGAGAGCCTCATCTAAAAATGCAAGCGGTTCTGTGAAAATGGCATTTAAAATCAGAAGCCACTGCCAGATTTCTGGATTGAGCTGAGCTCAGAGTATCCTGCCTTGTAAAATCCCTCTATTAAGACACTGATGTCCTTTGCAACCATGTACCTATGTGAGAGTGGATTCTTGGCCATCACTAGCATGAAAACTAAATACAGGCACAGACTGTGTGTGGAAAAGGATTTAAGATGGAGACTCTCCAATACAACCCAACATTGCAGAGTTATGAGCCTCCTTTCAAGCACACCCTTCTCATTAACCTGTGGTGAGTTATTCACAATTTTCAGATAACAAATAAGGTTTTATTTGTTATGATGGTTAAATTAAAGAGCACAATTAGATTATGATTACATTATTATTTGTGCCCTGGTCCTATAAGAGCTCTGTCACTTCCCACGAGTTGGATTGTGACAAATCTCACTCATTAAGTTATTTTTTTGATTGAACCTTTATTCAACCAGGAAAAGTCCATTGAGACACAGAGTCTCTTTTTCAAGGGAGACCTGGCCAAGAAGGCAGCAACAATCAATAGATTACATAATTAAAACATGATCCAGCCTAAAAAAAGGCATTTATACTCCTCTGTAACAGAGTCTCCCATCAATTTTAAATGAATTCAGTGGCACTGACATATCTAAACTCAGCAAAAAAAGAACCGTCCCTTTTTCAGGACCCTGTCTTTCAAAGTCAATTCGTAAAAATCCAAATAACTTCACTTTAAAAAAGGTTTAAACACGGTTTCCCATGCTTGTTCAATGAACCATAAATAATTAATGAACATGCACCTGTGGAACGGTCATTAAAACACTAACAGCTTACAGACAGTAGGCAATTAAGGTCACAGTTACGATAACTTAGGACACTAAAAGAGGCCTTTCTACTAACTCTGAAAAACACCAAAAGAAAGATGCCCAGGTTCCCTGCTCATCTGTGTGAACGTGACTTAGGCATGCTGCAAGGAGGCATGAGGACTGCAGATGTGCCAGGGCAATAAATTGCAATGGTCATACTGTGAGACGCCTAAGACAGCGCTACAGGGAGACACGGACAGCTGATCGTCCTCGCAGTGGCAGACCACGTGTAATGACGCCTGCACAGGATCGGTACATCACACCTGCGGGACAGGTACAGGATGGCAACAACTGCCCAAGTTACACCAGGAACACACAATCCCTCCATCAGTGCTTAGACTGTCCGCAATAGGCTGAGAGAGGCTGGACTGATAGCTTGTAGGCCTGTTGTAAGGCAGGTCCTCACCAGACATCACCGTCGCCTATGGGCACAAACCCACCGTCTCTGGACCAGACAGGACTGGCAAAAAGTGCTCATCACTGACGAGTCGCGGTTTTGTCTCACCAGGGGTGATGGTCAGATTCGCGTTTATCGTCGAAGGAATGATCGTTACACTGAGGCCTGTACTCTGGAGCGGGATCGATTTGGAGGTGGAGGGTCCGTCATGGTCTGGGGCGGTGAGTCAAGGCATCATCGGACTGAGCGTGTTGTCATTGCAGGCAATCTTAACGCTGTGCGTTACAGGGAAGACATCCTCCTTCCTCATGTGGTACCCTTCCTGCAGGCTCATCCTGACATGACCCTCCAGCATGACAATGCCACCAGCCATACTGCTCGTTCTGTGCGTGATTTACTGCAAGACAGGAATGTCAGTGTTCTGCCATGGCCAGCGAAGAGCCCGGATCTCAATCCCATTGAGCATGTCTGGGACCTGTTGGATCGGAGGGTGAGGGCTAGGGCCATCCATTCCACCCAGAAATGTCTGGGAACTTGCAGGTGCCTTGGTGGAAGAGTGGGGTAACATCTCACAGCAAGAACTGGCAAATCTAGTGCAGTCCACAAGGAGGAGATGCACTGCAGTACTTAATACAGCTGGTGGCCACACCAGATACGGACTGTTACTTTTGATTTTGACCCCCCTTTTGTTCAGGGACACATTATTCAATTTCTGTTAGTCACATGTCTGTGGAACTTGTTCAGTTTGTGTCTCAGTTGTTGAATCTTTTTATGTTCATACAAATATTTACACGTTACATTTGCTGAAAATAAACAATTGACAGTGAGAACGTTTCTTATTTTGTTTAAATCCTCCATCAATCCATCCACATATACAGTACCAGTCAAACACTCCTACTCATTCAAGGGTTCTTTATTTTTTTACTATTTTCTACATTGTAGAATAGTTAAGACATCAAAACTATGAAATAGTTTAGTAACCAAAAAAGTGTTAAGACAACCATGCAATCTCCATAGACATACATTGACAGTAGAATGGCCTCACTGATGAGCTCAGTGACTTTCAACGTGGCACCGTCATAGGACGCCACGTTTCCAACAAGTCAGTTCGTCAAATTTCTGTACTGCTAGAGCTGCCCCAGTCAACTGTAAGTGCTGTTACTGTAAAGTGGAAATGTCTAGGAGCAACAACGACTCAGCCGCGAAGTGGTAGGCCACAGCAGAGTGTAAAAATGTCTGTCTTCGAGTTTGGCGGACGCCAGGAGAACGCTACCTGCCCCGATGCATAGTGCCAACTGTAAAGTTTGTTGAAGGAGGACTAATCTGGGGCTGGTTTTCATGGTTCGGGCAAGGCCCCGTAGTTCCAGTAAAGAGAAATCTTAACACTACAGAATACAACGGCATTCAAGACGATTCTGTGCTTCCAACATTGTGGCAACAGTTAGGGGAAGGCCCTTTCCTGTTTCAGCATGGCAATACCCCATGCACAAAGCGAGGTCCATATATAAATGGTCTGTCGAGATCAGTGAGGAAGAACTGGACTGCACAGAGCACAGACCTCAACCCCATCGAACACCTTTTGGATAAATTGGAACACAGACTGAGCCAGGCCTAATTGCCCAACCTCACTAATGCTTGTGGCTTATTGGAAGCAAGTCCCAGCAGCAATATTCCCACATCTAGTGGAAAGACATTCCAGAAAAGTGGAGGCTATTAATAGCAGCAAAGGGGGCCATATTAATGGCCATGATTTTGGAATAAGATGTTCGACGAGCAGGTGTCCCCAAACTTTTTGTCATCAAATCAAAGTTTATTTGTCACGTGCGCCGAATACAACAGGTGTAGACCTTACAGTGAAATGCTGAATACAACAGGTGTAGACCTTACAGTGAAATGCTGAATACAACAGGTGTAGACCTTACAGTGAAATGCTTACTTACAGGCTCTAACCAATAGTGCAGAAATAAAGAAATAAATCAACAGTAAAAAGACAGACTACATACAGTAGCGAGGCTACATACAGACACCGGTTAGTCAGGCTGATTGAGGTAGTATGTACATGTAAATATGGTTAAAGTGACTATGCATATGATGAACAGAGAGTAGCAGTAGTGTAAAATAGGGGTTGACGGGTGGTGGGTGGGACACAATGCAGATAACCCAGATAGCCAATGTGCAAGAGCACTGGTTGGTCAGCCCAATTGAGGTAGTATGTACATGTAAATATGGTTAGTGACTATGCATATATGATATACAGAGAGTAGCTGCAGCATAAAAAGAGGGGTTGGGGGGGGGGGGCGGGGCATAGTACAGGTAGCCATTTGATTACCTGTTTAGCAGTCTTATGGCTTGGGGGTAAAAACTGTTGAGAAGCCTTTTTGTCCTAGACGTGGCACTCTGGTACCGCTTGCCATGCAGTAGTAGAGAGAACAGTCTATGACTGGGGTGGCTGGGGTCTTTGACACTTTTTAGGGCCTTCCTCTGACACCGTGTAGAGGTCCTGGATGGCAGGCAGCTTAGCCCCAGTGATGTACTGGGCCGTACTTCCTTAGATTTCGTGCACCAGCTGTTGTATACAAATATGCACAGACTGCCCCCCCTCGTCTTCCTGGAGTGTGCTGTTCTATCTTGCCGGTGCAGCGTATATCCCACTAGCTGAATATCCATGTCATTCAGCCACGATTCTGTGAAACATAGGATATTACAGTTTTTGATGTCCCGTTCGTAGGATATTCGTGATCGTACCTCGTCTAGTTTATTGTCCAATGATTGCACGTTGGCAAGTAGTACTGACAGTAACAGCAGCTTTCCCACTCAACTTTTCTGGGTCCTGACCAGGCATCCGACTCTTTGTCCTCTGTACCTTGAAATCGCTTCCTCTTGCAAATAACGGGGATGCTGGCCCTGTCGGGTGTTTGGAGAAAACCGTGTGCATCTTGCTTGTTGAAGAAAAAAATTGTCTAATCCGAGGTGAGTGATCGCTGTCCTGATATCCAGAAGCTATTTTTTTGCAGTAAGATACAGTTGCAGAAACATTACGTAGAAAATAAGTTACAAATAAACATTTTTTTTTTTTAAACACATAATAGCACAAATGCGTTGGGCGCCCATAAAACTGCTGCCATTTCTTCCGGTGCCATTCATGTATTGCGTATCTACAGGAATAAGAAAGATCCTGCTTCTGTTGCCCGTTTGTTTAATAACCTACTGATTTCCGTGAGCACCAAGCTTCACATAACCACGTTAGATCAACAATAACAAATTTGGCGTTTTTTTTTGTTATCTTTGCTTTGCTGTTATAAAAGGCTTGACAGAACACTGTTCAAAATGGTCCGAAAATATTTATAATAATCCTTTTTCTTTGATCATCATTATAATAAATAAGTAATGTCATTATCGTTAGTGAGCTTATATTACAACCTTGTATAACCACCATCGAGCTGTAGGCCTAAGAGCACGTCCTGTTTAGTCTTCACACTGTAACTTACTGTACTTCGGCTACTGTATCAATCATTCATTTATTCATGTCATCACATGAGTCATTCATGATTTTAAATGCAAATAAACATTTTAATTTAAAAATAAATAAAGCGACCCTTGAATAATTAGCATAAACGATAAATAAACCCTTCAATTTCAGAAATTGCATTCACAAATGAATGCGTCCGTTTTTAGTCTTTGCTGTAATAAAGGCTTTCGGGAAAAAAAACGTTACAGACACTGGTACGCTTATAATTTATTTAGTGTTGTTTACATTGTTCCAAACAGTCAGGAAAATTATATTGTAATCTAACAGCACCTGTTTGGCACACATAATATGCTTGCAGCGCCTTCTTTTTCTTGAGCTCCAGTATTTTCCAAAACTAGTCAAATTTATTCCACACATCTGACTTTCCCTTTACCTCCTGAGCAACCAGTAAACATTCCCGCGTTTCTAGTTCAGTTTATATTTGGCACATCCTCTGCATCCATTTTTCTGTAACGTCTTAGTGATTAATAAATTGGTTATGTGATATGTTACGCTATAGGTCAGGCTCTATTGGTCACATGCATGCGAGGGTGTTGAGGGAATGTTTTTCTTAAATTAGGGATTTCAGTAACAGAACTTTTCAGTCAGAAATGGCTGTAATTATGTTGCAGTGACACTGATGTTCTGTGGTGGTCGCTTCAGCAGGGAGTGCGAGCGAGACAACGGGTGCTAGTCACAGTCACTGGCTGTCTAGTATTATCATTTTATTTTTTAACACAGAGCAGCAAGTCTGAGCCCGGCCCAACACAATCAAATTAATTGCGGTCGTACTCCATCTAGTCATGTGTGTGCGCAATGTTCCCTCTAAGCTACACACTAGCATGCCAAGACTACCGCGCAGCTCCCCCTGGGACACGCAGAAGACATATCAGCCCACGAGATTGAACTTAACTCTAGAAAGTTGAGTGTTCACTGTTAGTTGACACAATAATCAATCAATGTTTCCATTTACAGTGGCAATTGTGATCGAATCAACGCAGTATTATCCTTTGCTAGTTAGTGAGTTATTAGCCCAGTTATAGATCATTTGTAGTCAGTAATAGGGGCGTGATTGCATCTTACAGGAGCACAAAGCGAGTACATTTATAGACATCTTTGAAAAGCAAGTCAGATAAAGAGCTTCTTCTTTTTTTAAAGGGGCAGTGTTGCATTTTGAGACATGTTTGAATAAGCTAAGTAGTCAGAACGTAGCATCATTTGTCTGATTCTTTGTAATAATTATATGGATATAATAATGCATTTTATTTTGTATAGCCGTTTCTTGCATCAAACAACATTCAGTCACCTCCTTGTCTGAAGGACAAGTGGATAAACAGGTTAATGTCAAGCCCTACATGTTCCCCCCACCAAAAGTCTCATGGAATGTAGGCCTACATTGAACACCACACATTGACTGCTACTGTAGGTGGAATGATAGAAGAGCTCTTTCCATGTTAAAATGTTATGGGATTTTCTTCATTGTTTTTGATGGTAGGCCTACATTATGCTCAAATAGCCACAGTAGCCTACTTGGTCACTTAAAACGAACTTAAAGCGGGCACAGCCTCAATGTTCACAGTAAATGCGTGGAAGTTGCACAGAATTTTCACAACGTTCAAGTTTGCGCTCGGCAGACCTGAAATTTGCTCAGTGCCGAACAAAATGAGAGAACATTGATAAAATAATTAAAGGCACACAAACAGTGCGCTTAAAGCATCCGACAAGCTCAGTGCATATAGTTGATTTGACTGAAAACATATAGGATGTGTCTATATATGGAAAAATACAAACATTTTTTTACAAATCGATTGGTCGAACCAATAATTTATTTTTTGGGGTCGGGGACAGCCCTAAATATTTTATTTATTCCTCTTACTGGTTTATCACATACAGCTGTTCAGGGTAAGGCTTCTTGTTTTACATTCCCCCAAGAGTGTGTCAAAAACCACTGGCAAAGTGATAGAAACAGATCTGGGACCAGGCTAGCAGAAACAGATCTGGGACCAGGCTAGCAGAAACAGATCTGGGACCAGGCTAGCAGAAACAGATCTGGGACCAGGCTAGCAGAAACAGATCTGGGACCAGGCTAGCAGAAACAGATCTGGGACCAGGCTAGCAGAAACAGATCTGGGACCAGGCTAGCAGAAACTGATCTGGGACCAGGCTAGCAGAAACTGATCTGGGACCAGGCTAGCAGAAACTGATCTGGGACCAGGCTAGCAGAAACAGATCTGGGACCAGGCTAGCAGAAACAGATCTGGGACCAGGCTAGCAGAAACAGATCTGGGACCAGGCTAGCAGAAACAGATCTGGGACCAGGCTAGCAGAAACAGATCTGGGACCAGGCTAGCAGAAACAGATCTGGGACCAGGCTAGCAGAAACAGATCTGGAACCAGGCTAGCAGAAACAGATCTGGAACCAGGCTAGCAAAGTAATACTGTATCACTGGAATCACCCAGGGGTTTTGACTCCCTTGTAGAAACAAAGCTGGGTCAAAAGGAAGTCATCAGATAGCCTAATAGCAACAGAATACAAGTGTATCAACACTAGAGTTGTACCGTGAAAGCAACAGATATATGAGGTCACGTGTTGAACATATTGTAGCCAAGACTGGAGACAATTATATTTGTATAGATTGGTGGGGTATGCCTATTTATAGAAACCAGATTGAAGGTGAAAATTGACTGAATTAATCAGTGTTTGTGAATCTGAACTCTGGCTCCTTAAACCTTCAATACATGTTTAATTCCCATGACAGACTGGGTAAAGCTTGTTCTGTGCTCTCATTCGCTTCCTCCCTCCCTATTTCCCCTTGAGTATTTATGGAGAAACAGAGGAAAATCTAATTCCTTCACACATGGCCGTTATTTTTTTAAAAGTTTTTATTTTTAAATGGGCAAGCACCCCCTTGGGTGCTCTGATATAAACAGCATGTTTTTCCTGGTATTCTTACTACAGTGCATGTTTGTGTATGCTGCAGACTTATTTTGGTAGCTAGCTAGCTAGTTACCAAGGGAAGAAAATATCAAGGGATTAAGGCGCATGATGTCAAGGAGATTGGTACTATAACAGCCTAAAAATCTCCTAAAGGGAGGACCGTCAGGTCAAAGCAACTATTTCCCCACAATCAAGTGCTGCTCGATGATAGAGGTGTGAAAAGGTTGTAAATAGCAACATTAAAACGGAATGTTCTCATCTAAGGAAAGGCAGCAACCACATTTAAAAGGATAGCTTTCTGGCCAGGCCAAAGACCTAGCCAAGGAGTGATATTTAAACAAACTTATATGCCTAAAGGATGGTGCATTACCCATGTTGCTTGGAAACCAGAGGTAGCAGCATCCATTTGCATGTCACAGTGATGCCCATGCCTGCCCAGTAATGAAAGATAAACAGTAATCTGTTTTTTTGGCATCAGTGGCATGAACAGCTGGGTGACGACAGTGTTCATTTAAATAAAAAAACAAGTGAGACTGGGTCATGTTATTGGGGCCATTATGCAACATAGTAATCAAGGTGCTCTTGCGTAACTCCAGGGAGTGGCTCAGCTAGGCTACTTTTTGGAGGGAGAATTTGACAGTAACTTCATCCTGCCCAGAGAAGAGAAAATACTAACCCCTGTCCCACCACAAATGAGCTAGTTGACCTCTCAGGTCTGGGGTACCACATGAGGCCCTTTCTCACATGACCATAGGGCCACACATACCTCCTACGCAGAGCTCTATGCTGAAATGTTTTACAACAAGCATATGTGCTCCTAAATTGAAAAATGTAGGAGCATAATGAAAAAAGAATTGAGAGCAATTCCAAAACACAGGGTAAAGGTGCACCAGAAAAAAACAATTTAAGGTGTAGCCTACTTTGGGCCTATATGAATCCTAGCTACTTTTGAAGCACATCTCCTGAAGAAGCTCTCTTAACTGAGGTCCACACTCCAGTCGGTGGTGGTAATGCACCTTTAAGTTGGTTGCCAACCACCATAAAGTCCACAGAAAAAGACTAGAGGAGCGATTACTAGAAACTAACTAGGTTTCCACTTTTATCTGTGGATTAATTGTCGAGAACACACAATTGGTCAAAATTCTACAAAGATCCAGAAAAAGGACCTTGTGCAATTCAGGTAAAATAACTCAATGTTTATATCCCAGAAGAAATTAGCTAGCAATGGCAAGTTTTGACCTGTCCCAAAATTAATAGTTGTTTCAGAGTTTGTTTTGATATTTTAACCTGAGTGTCCTTAAATCGCATCTGGTGTGGAGGAATACAAAGCAAACATACACGCGATGAGCGGACGCACTAGCGTGCCCAGTCTAGTCAGCATGTTAGGCCAACTTCCTCATTCCACAGTGCAACATGGTACGGTGCCTTCAGAAAGCATTCATACCTCTTGACTTATTCAACATTTTGTTAGTCTAAATTCAAAATGGAATACAGAGTGACGTAGAGTATCTAGGTGACACAACCACATATCACAGTTGTAGTAAGTATATTTTCCATCAAAGTAGTTACCAGAAAATTCAGTGCTAGTAAGAAAAGACAAGTACACACACACACATTTTTTTTACATTTGCCCTTTCTAATATTTTACAGGTAATTAATTTCAGTCAGCCATGTAAAGTAGTATTCAATTCCTATTATGAGCCAACTGGTTTGATGAATGGCAAACACACTGCCTGTGGTGTGATACTATGGTCACAGTGTTTTCGTGACTTGGAATTGTAACACAAAAGCTCAGAGTCCAAGCTTGGCCAAATCAGTTCCGCTACTGTTTTGGTAGGGAAGATTGAGGTCATTGGGAGGCATAATGTTCCCCTCCAGTTGACAGATAAGGAGCTTGGATCTTGTAATAAGTCACCCTTTGGTTTACTTCATTAGTTGTTTGTTTGATGTCCACTCAAAAAGGTTACCAATAATCTAGAAGGTCTGGAACAGTCACGCCAATGGTGGATTAAAAGGATAGTCACCGGGCCTCCCGAGTGCCGCAGCGGTCTAAGGCATCGCAGTGTTGCGGCATCACTACAGCCTGGGGTTTAATCCCATAGGGCAGTGCCTGGGGGGGGGGGGGGGGGGGTGACAGCTCACATGCTCTAGCGACTCGTGGCTGGCCGGGCGCCTACAGGCTGACTCCGGTCGTCAGTTGAACGAGACAAGATCGTAATCACGAAAAATTGGGGAGAAAAAGGGGGTACATTTTTATTTTATAACAAATGAAAGGAGTCACCCGCAGTCAGGAATCAAGGGAAGTATGAGGGTCCAAAAGTTAGAGCTGCGCAATTAATACAATTCACAATATTGACATGAGCAATATCCATATTGCAAGAGATCCAGATTGCATGCAGCATCTTGAAACACTCAACCACGTGTAACAACCGGTTTTATGGTTTGCTCCTTCTCACCCCCCCCTCCCAAGCCCCACCCCATCACTCAAGCAGTTCCTCCTCTGTTAGATGTTGTTCTGGTAGGTAAAACGCTTTCCACTTTGCTTCTTAATAGAAAATCCTTCTATGAATCCAACAGTTCATCTATAAATCGATTTGTTTGCCCATATCGTGTAGCCCTACCCAAAAGGCAATAATTAAAAAGTGATCTAGGGACCAATGACCCTAAAATCTTTCATTTAGCATTGTCTAGTTGTATGCTTACTTCCAAGTGAAACATTACCTACATAAAACATTAGGGATGAAGTTAACAATTGCATTTGACTACAAAACGGTGTCTAGATATGTTTTTGTCTGCCCATTTGCAATGCTCTGGCTTGAGAACAGAGATCTGATGTCAACAGTGAATTACACAAAGTAGAGGCAATTTGGACCAACTACAGAGAAAAAAAAAGTGTGTGTGTGTGTGTAGATGGACTGAATAGGAATTTTTATTACACCACATTTTGCTCCCTGGCAGGGACACCAGACTGCTTCGAGCTAAAGAGCGAGACCAGGGTAGCTCATATACTGCCTGAGGAGATGCCGAGAACTGATATTGTACTGCCGACAATCTCCTCAAAAAACATACATCAAAAGCGCTTTACTTCTTCCCCGGGGCTATGACTATCACCTTGTTACCGGTGGTATCTTCAAGACAGTAGCCCACTGGCAGCTTCTGTGAGCGTCAGTCAGCTGACATGCTCGGACTGCTGTGTACCGTCTATAGAGGAAGTGCTGGGATGGAACAGAACTGGGTACTAGGAGTTAAAACATGGACCAGCTTCTGTTCCCATGTCGCTTCTGTACCCCATCTGTTATTTATTCATTCAAAATCATATAAAGAGATTCAAATGTTCCCGTTAAACAAGCATCAAGTCTTGGCACATTTTGAGCGGTAATAAAATAAGTGGGCAAAGCAGTATTGAATTCTACTAAATCTGCTTGGTGTGCCAGCGAGAGCCAACGCTTCCGAAACTCACACCACTGGAGAGCAGACGGCACAGAGCGAGTCAGAGAACATTATCTACGTGGGTGAAGTAATACAAAGAGCAGAGTTCCACAACAATGCCAAAGCATTAGCTGGGCAGAGGAAACTGTAGTTGGATCAGCCAAGGAGAAGATGGCCTCCAAAAAAAAACACGAGAGCAAACCGATTTCACACCAAGCAAAATTGACCCCAGGAAAAGAAGAGACTTGAATAACAATGAATGAAAATAAAATCAAGAGAGAACAATTGTGTGTGCAAACAGCCAACACAATAGGATACAGGGCTAGGCCTTGTAGATGTATGAATCCACAAACGAATCTGGCAATAGAACAGGTTTCATAATAAACGCTGTTCTCTCCTGTGGGTTAGCAGGTTTCCAAGAATTGACGCAACACCTCTAATCAAAAAACAAATAACACTCCAATTAATATCATTATTCTTGGAACGGCCGGTTCCCCCCATTGCAATCCCAAATGGCATCACGGAACAAAATAGCGACTGCCTGCATCACAACCCAGGTTCCAATTTGGCTCTGCTAAACAAGCAGCTTTGTTGGGTTGCGTTTTATAGGTGACCCTTGCGCAAGGGTGAGCTCATTTCTAAACAGGAAATGAGCACCTTTCCTCTCATACCTGCCCAATAATGAAAACAAAACCTGTCCAAACCCCTGTAAACTGGTCCACTCATAAGGTTTCACCTTGAGCTGGGGTTAAGATCGCCCGCCATCTTTCCTCCCATTCATAATAAGACCTTTGTCTATATAGAGTGCAATTAGCAGTCGGCATACCACAGGTATATACGGCTGTTGACAAGTGCACTTTTTTTTCGGATTTAAAAGATCTAGATAACTAGACGCTCAGAGGTCAGTGAATGTCGAGTTGTAACGGTGGCCACTGCCTATATAATCTCCCCACGGAGGGAGAAAGCCGGGATCATCAAAGTAGTATAATTGATGACCAGCAGGATACTGGAGCTCTTCAAGCATCCTGGATCCATTAGGATCAATGACGTCACCAACCTCAGGCCCCTCCATGTTGTGACCCAGTGACAGATGACAGCGTTGATTAAAATGGGCAGGCTTCCTGTTCATGTTTATTTGCACCCTTCCACGTGAGCACGCACACACACACACACACACACACACGATCTGGCTTATTTGTAACCAAGTACAGCATCAAATTGTGCTAGACTACCCATATATGGTTGCACGGCCCAAATACATCCCAGCTGCATTGCCGAAAGAAACACTGATGAAATCAATGGAAACCATATGTAATATGTGCACCCACTTACAGCGACTGAATGACGCATACAGACAAAAGTGTGGAGACAAACTGCAAGCAGCCATTGGAGACAATTCACACTAACCCTCTCCTATACAAGCTTTTATCCTTGTAAAAAATCTGAAGTCACACCATCTTCCCATATAAAAATCGGCATAATTTTAGAGGTCTGGGACCACTGACAGCTCCAGGGCAATTCCACCATAACACTAGGATCTCCACACAATGACTACTTTTTATTTATTTACTATGTAAATTGTTCAAACATTTACTGGGAAAAAAAATGCAGATGCAAAACTTTGTATCTGCACAGTTCTCCCTGTAAATGTGTTTTTATGAAATTCAAAATTGTTAAGTAGTCCTTGTTAAGTAGTCCTTGTTAAGTAGTCCTTGTTAAGTAGTCCTTGTTAAGTAGTCCTTGTTAAGTAGTCCTTGTTAAGTAGTCCTTGTTAAGTAGTCCTTGTTAAGTAGTCCTTGTTAAGTAGTCCTTGTTAAGTAGTCCTTGTTCATAGAGTTCTATGGTTTGTTAAACTTAGAAATCAAATGTTTTTTGTTTGGTATTACATTTTAAAGTGAAATATGAGTCGCAGTGTAATTCCGATACAGTGGAATTGCCCTCCAATAAAACCACGATGGGAGGAGGGTACTCATGACTGGTTAACCCAAAAGGCAAAGAGAAAGACCAGTTGATATGCTATGCAAAGCAGCACAAACATATAGTTACTAAACTGGCCACAGTTGGTGAACCACACACTGAGGCAGCACTCCCACACAGAGCTGCTAGTACAATCCAGCAGTGGTCTATGAGAGTGTGACTATAAAAAAAGGGACCAAACAGGGTTGGGATGGAAAGAAAAGGAGACCATGTTTACTAGCAGTAGCAGGCTGCAGCTGATTGTCATGTGGACTCTGTCTGTCTATCAGCCAGCTGTGCATTTATGATAAGATCATTGTTGCTTTGCGGGGTCACATGCTGTTCGTTTGAGTTGGGGGGGGGGGGGGGGGGGGGGGGGGGGGGGGGGGGGTTTGACATACAAATACACGTGGCAGGTGCCATGGGCTTGGTTGGGGTTTCTAGCGTGTCGAAACTGTAGTCTAAGAACAAACTGAGGTCAAAAGAAGATGTTCTTTCGTACATGGAAAAACATTTGTTGGTTGTATTTTCGTACCTGGCAAAATGTTTGTTGGTTGTTTTAGAGGATGTAACAGCCATAAAAATAAAATAAAAATGCAGGTTTAAGTTGTTTGCAATATCTGACCGATACCTTTATTCTTCAAGGCAAAATATATATATATATATATATATATATATATATATATATATATATATATATAAATAAATATTTTTAAAAATCTTGTTTTTTTTATTCATCAAATCCACCAAACGAGAACGCCTGAGCCAGTCTTTCATTTCTAGTGATGGGACTACCTTGCTTAGCAACAAAGCCCCTCATTGTTGCGGGGGACTCACTCGTCACCGGTTTCACTGTGGTGATCCAAGTGGTAATTCAACACAATTCAAAAGGCAAAAGCAACACAAGGCAGGCAATTGCAGTTCCATTAGTACGACACACTAAGAGCCCTGGGTTCGACTCCCAGAGAGTTTGAACATGGGAGATGAATAATGAATTAAGTGGATGGGGGGGGGGGTACTCCGTTGCATCAAAAATGGTTCTCAGAGACCCAGAGAAAGCGAGACAAAGGGCAACAACAAAAAAAAGATATCCTAAAAAGCCATTACTGTTAGCCTAATAGCTGAAGAAATTCCAACGTAAGTTTTTTTTTCATGTTGAACTGTAATGTAGGCCTAAGGACGGTCGGTCATGACAGAGAGACTTCTTGAAGATGCAGCATGAAGGGGAAAAGTTGTATACCATTCAACAGTCACCAATACTGATGATAGCATGATAGCATGTGGCCATGACAAGCAGCAAATCAGTCAGTCATCGGTTCTGATGCTATATGCAATAGCATCAGGAAACAGGAAATATGTTTACGTGAAGGTGTTTTGTCCCCAAGGAAACGTTCTGAGAAAACATGTGATAAGAATGCGGCCTATCAGTGGTCATGTCAAGAGCTACTATTCAGCAAATAAGAACTAGTCACAAGTCTTCTATTAAAGATAGTGCCAATATTTGGTCCTTCCACTATTTGGTCCTTCCACTATGACTTGGGAAAGCACACAGTCGATTAGGCTACAGAGGAAATAAAGTTATGACCTTTACAATGGGGTGAAAAAGTGCAGTCGATTAAGCTACAGAGGAAATAAAGTTATGACCTTTACAAGGGGGTGAAAGTTCACAGTGATGAGCTTCATGCTCCTTTCCAATAAATACAGAGTCTTATTCTGGTGACGTGAAGATCAATGCTTGGCTGCAGTTTGACAAATTAAAATGATCTTACTCTTTCGTACATACCATCATGTAGTAGGCTATCCCTGCACTGTATTAGCAAGCTGTTGGATAGAGCACATGTTCCAAGAACACAGTGGGCACAATTGCTATATAAACACACATGTTTTGACAAAACCATCAGTAGAGTTGAAAATGCCATGGAAACCCATTTAAAAAATTTTATGTTTTAAAAAAAATATATAATTAAGTTATTTATGTGCACTACGTCATCACACACAGCCTTTAATCCGCAAGTCAGTTCGATGGAAAAAATTGTCTATGCGAATTTCAGAATATTCACATGAAAAGCTGTCGCCAGTTGGATGGAAACCTAGCTATAGAAATACCAGTTGTCAGTACGGAAGTACTGTGTAGCAGTGGCATCTTATGTCCTTCCCAGAGAGTAGGCCTACTCCAAGAAGGGATAGTAAATAGTAATTTCTGACATTCACACTGACACTAATAGATATGACCGTGGGCAAGAGAGAAACCATACGCATACAAGAACATTTCGCACAAGCACTTACAAGTGACTGCCAAATGGCATGTATACATTACACAAGCTGCAGGCCCACAACACAGTCAAGAACTGAATAAAGGCCTCCCTCTCCATTCACAGGCCAGACCAGAAGCCTGCTCCTTCTCCTGTTTCTGACACTGCATACAATCTTGAGCACAACTAGTGCAGAGGCAGAGAATAAACAAGTCCACGTGGAGTTGTTCCTAGCCAGGCCACTGCACAGAGCCTCCCTTGTGCAAGCTAGTTAAAAGGGGACGCCGTCATGAGGTTAACTGCGACAAACGATGCAACAAAGTCTTACCTCAGACCTTGTTTACTTGCAAAGAAACTAACTAGGCTACAGGTAGCCTGACTACAAAACAACATTCAACTATTAATCCCACTAGACACTCCTGTAAAGGAAGGGTTGATACAGTGGTTGGCGATACAAAGACTGTATCCATTTTGTTTTATCAACAACAAAAATACATGCTTAGACTGGTAAGACCGGACTGTGTAATGAACTAATAACAATGGAATGTACCAGAACAAAAACGATGGGGGTTAATGGGGTGCAGTTTTAATATTTGGACAGGGACACGGGATCCAAAACAACATTGGGCTTGTTATGGTTACAGTAGAAGTCAGACATAACTCAGGCCTATTCAATTTGAAGGGTGCACCCCCCCCAATTTTTTTTTGCAGTAAACCTGTGGTGACAGATGAACTTTTCACAAGTCACCACAAACACGCCAGTGTGAGTGACAAACCGACCTCTGCCATTGCAGGCGGAGGCTCCCAGCGTTGATGCTCAGTTGTGATTGGAGCTCCAAGCACATGGGACCAGAAACTACAACTGATATCCGGTTATCAATAATGAAAAGACGTCAACAAAGAGGGCTTATCTGGAAACATGTGATCTAGGCTAGATCTAAGAAAGAAGTGACATTGCACACAGGAAATGGCAACTGAGGTGAAATCTTCATCGGAACACAACTTCCGCTTTTGAACAACAGAATGGGCGTAAGTGTGAGAGATTCAAGGTGAGCATTGAGGGCAAAGCCTAGCTGTGGATTGCATGCTCACTACATTGTAATTTCCAGCTCAATCAGTTAAATTAGACCTAGCCTGATCTCCAGGCCTCCTGCTCTGAAAAGGGCCACAAGAGACAACCTGTTGACAGCAAGACCTGCCCACAGGACTGGCATCGCCATGGAGACCAAGGACATGAGTGCTAGGAGACGGGGGTTTTTGTGATGCCTGACCTGGTGGGAAACATCTGCCACGCAAAGCCCTTTAATTCAGCCCCAAATGACCAATTGTGTTTTCACTGCATCCAATAGAAAATGTCCCTAACAAGGAAGTAACATTAGCTGGAGATCCTTCAAAGCAGTACAACAGAAGTGTAATAACAAGGGAACAATGTTCCTCTTGTCAACATGAGTTCACTGGAAAAGCACAACTAAACTAGTTTGTGCTCTGGCGAGATAGTGTAATTTCAGCAGACTGCTCATGTCAAAATGTAAGACTATCCAATCATTCAGAGTAGGATTCATGTTTAAAGGCTACCTATCATACATTTAAATTTAAAAAAAGAGTGGGGTGTCACATCACATTTCCCCAGCACCGGGGCTTCCTATTTGAGTTAGTGGAAACATAACCAAAAAGGGTTTGGTTGACTGGGCTAAGCCAGTGAAAAGCACAACCATGTCCATAGGGAGGAACACCGGTCTCTTAATAATTCCCTATTAATATGGCCTCTTGTTATTGAGGCCCTGCCTACCCAACACTCCACAGAGAAAGAGAGAGCGGGTCAAGACTTCACAATACGCTTGCTAGCTGCCAGAGAAGAAGGGATTGGTCAGCGTGTAACGACATGAGCCAATAGGAACACAGTAAAATAACGCCACTAGGCATCACCTTCCAAAGAATGTAGGAGAACAAAAGCTACATGCGGACATGTGTTTGTCATTGTCCTGTAACAGATAGCAATGGAATAGGCAGCAAAACACTGTAGTGTACCCAACTTGAAGTCCTTGTTTTTTGGAAACACACAAGGAGGTAGTAATGGGAGCAATAAGGGCATTGCATTAAAAGGCATTATACTTTGATAAAATGTTAGCTAATACAAAAGGCTTATCGTGAGCTGTTCACACTTTTTAACTGGGTCTCACATGTTCAAATTGCATTAAAAATCGAATTAGGCTTTACAGGCAGACATGTCTGCTCCCCATCACTAAAGGCCAAGAAGGCACACAGTACTACCGACTCATACTAGAGTTGGAAGTTAGCTGGCCTGTTCGTCGACTTTGTGCCCTCACTGTAGTGGCAGTGCGAAGACATCAATATTTCAGTACAATCTGCTTGGCTGCCCGGCGCAGAATAAATCTGTCCTGTCAGGGTTTCCCCTCTGGTTCGTCAATATAACGGGTCTCATGCGGCTTTTGCTGCTACTGCTGGGTGACGGGTTCAGGGCCCAATGAGAACACAGTAAAATGCTGCCCCTTTTTATTTGATTTGAATGGAATTCACAACTGCCGTTGGTTTCGTTACAGAGTTTGTGTGTGGAACGGAGCCAGGGTGCCCAGCAATGGCCAGGTAACTTTAGCAGGCTATCACTCAAGTCCACATTTATCAGCACTAACAATGGCTATTTGGTTGACTCATTGATTTAGGTGTAAGTCCACAGGCACAGGTCGATTAGCTACAATGGAATTTCCATTTGGCGTTTTCCATCATTAGTTCGCTCTACTGATAAAAAGGAAGAAGAGAAAAAAAATACACTGCTCAAAAAGGGAACACTTAAACAACACAATGTAACTCCAAGTCAATCACACTTCTGTGAAATCAAACTGTCCACTTAGGAAGCAACACTGATTGACAATAAATTTCACATGCTGTTGTGCAAATGGAATAGACAACAGGTGGAAATTATAGGCAATTAGCAAGACACCCACAACAAAAGGAGTGGTTCTGCAGGTGGCTTCCTGGCTGATGTTTTGGTCACTTTTGAATGCTGGCGGTGCTTTCACTCTAGTGGTAGCATGAGACGGAGTCTACAACCCACACAAGTGGCTCAGGTAGTGCAGCTCATCCAGGATGGCATATCAATGCGAGCTGTGGCAAGAAGGTTTGCTGTGTCTGTCAGCGTAGTGTCCAGAGCATGGAGGCGCTACCAGGAGACAGGCCAGTACATCAGGAGACGTGGAGGAGGCCGTAGGAGGGCAACAACCCAGCAGCAGGACCGCTACCTCCGCCTTTGTGCAAGAAGGAGCAGGAAGAGCACTGCCAGAGCCCTGCAAAATGACCTCCAGCAGGCCACAAATGTGCATATGTCTGCTCAAACGGTCAGAAACAGACTCCATGAGGGTGGTATGAGGGCCCGACGTCCACAGGTGGGGGTTGTGCTTACAGCCCAACACCGTGCAGGACGTTTGGCATTTGCCAGAGAACACCAAGATTGGCAAATTGGCCACTGGCACACTGTGCTCTTCACAGATGAAAGCAGGTTAACACTGAGCACATGTGACAGACGTGACGAGTCTGGAGACGGCGTGGAGAACGTTCTGCTGCCTACAACATCCTCCATCATGACCGGTTTGGCGGTGGGTCAGTCATGGTGTGGGGTGGCATTTCTTTGGGGGGGGCGCACAGCCCTCCATGTGCTCGCCAGAGGTAGGCTGACTGCCATTAGGTACCGAGATGAGATTCTACAGACCCCTTGTGAGACCATATGCTGGTGCGGTTGGCCCTGGGTTCCTCCTAATGAAGGTCAATGCTAGACCTCATGTGGCTGGAGTGTGTCAGCAGTTCCTGCAAGAGGAAGGCATTGATGCTATGGACTGGCCCACCCGTTCCCCAGGCCTGAATCCAATTGAGCACATCTGGGACATCATGTCTCGCTCCATCCACCAACACCACGTTGCACCACAGACTGTCCAGGAGTTGGCTGCTTTAGTCCAGGTCTGGGAGGAGATCCCTCAGGAGACCATCCGACACCTCATCAGGAGCATGCCCAGGCATTGTAGGGAGGTCATACAGGCACGTGGAGGCCACACACACACACACACACACACACACTACTGAGCCTCATTTTGACTTGTTTTAAGGACATTACATCAAAGTTGGATCAGTCTGTAGTGTGGTTTTCCACTTAAAATTTTGAGTGAGACTCCAAATCCAGACCTCCATGGGTTGATAAATTTGATTTCCATTGATAATTTGTGTGTCATTTTGTTGTCAGCACATTCAACTATGTAAGTATTTCATAAGAATATTTGATTCATTCAGATCTAGGGTGTTATTTTAGTGTTCCCTTAATTTTTTTTGAGCAGTACACACACACACACACACACACACACACACACTACCATGTTAGTTGAGATCTTGAAGCAACTAGAATGAACAGACTGCATTTGAATGCTTCCTCTGTGGCATAGAGCAACAAAATAATCTAGGGTTGAGGATGATGGTTCTTTTACTCTCTTTTAGTCCTCATTGACTAATCTTCCAGGGCTCCTTAAAACATTAAAATACAATATATAATGTACAATATACAGATATAACACACTGTTACAGACAGACATAATACACTGACATTGATTGACTAGAACATATAGCATATGTGGGCAACTGCCAGCTACAGCAAATGGCCTCATGTTTTGGGCCATGTGTCAGTTAACGCCACGAGCACAAGTCATTCTAAGGTGATGAAATAATATTTAATAGTACCCGACTAGTTCTAAAAATGCATTCAATAGGGATGCTCTGCCAACTACATGACCTTGGACCAATAGGATACTACTTTTCATGAAAACCTTGGATGTCTGGACAGCGTGTCACCCTCTTGATTGCCATCGATAGCCAAGAGCCTAGGGTTTTGGATTTACTTTATGCTATTTTACTACATGACAGTGAATGCTAAGCTTCAGCATTCCATGCATGCATGCAGAGAAAAAAGTGACATCTATATTTATTGTCATAGCAAAACAAGTACATTTTACCAGTGTCCAGTTACTGACAGCTGCTAGTGTACAGCTGCTCGTGTACAAAGGCAAGCATGTGGCCAAAAATGGCACATGTTCAACTGATGCATCCAGGACAAAAATGGTGACATCTAAAACAAAAATGTGCCGACTAAGGCCCTGTTCGGAACAGAAAAAAAAACAGTCTTCCTTGCTTTCCTGAAGTAAACAGATTAGGAAAGAGTCGGCTGGGCGAAAGCAGTACAGATCAATCCTTAATCTACTTTAAGGAAGGAAAGAAGAATCACAAAATCACCTTCATTTCACCATATACATTTGCATGTACAGGAATTTGACTGAAACGTTGCCGCCATGATAAAACAGGACAGACAGAAAACCGGATAAGTGGACAAAATATACAGTGCATTTCAGACCTCTTGACTTTCCCACATTTTGTTACGTTACAGCCTTATTCTAAAATGTATTACAATTGTTCCCCCCCAATCTACACAATACCTCATAATTACAAAGCAAAAAAATGGTTTAGAAATCTTTGCTAATTTATAGAAGAAAAAATGGAAATAGTACATTTCCATAAGTATTCAGACCCTTTACACCCAGTACTTTGCTAAAGCACCGTTGGCAGCGATTACATCAGTGTCTTCTTGGGTACGACTCTACAAGCTTGGCACACATGTATTTGGAGGTTTTCTCCCATTCTTCTATGCAGATCTTCTCAAGCTCTGTCAGGTTGGATGGGGAGCGTCGCTGCACAGCCATTTTCAGGTCTCTCCAGAGCTGTTCGAGCGGGTTCAAGTCCAGGCTCTGGTTGGGACACTGAAGGACATTGAGACTTGTCCCAAAGCCACTCCTGTGTTGTCTTGGCTGTGTGCTTAAGGTCGTTGAAAGGTGAACCGTCGCCCCCAGTCTGAGGTCCTGAGCAGGTTGTCATCAAGGATCTCTGTACTTTGCTCCTTTCATCTTTCCCTCGATCCTGACTAGACTCCCAGTCCCTGCAGCTGAAAAACATCCCCACAGCATGATACTGCCACCACAATGCATCACCATAGGGATGGTGCCAGGTTTCCTCCAGACGTGACGCTTGGCATTCAGGCCAAAGAGTTATCTTGGTTTTATCAGACCAGAGAATCTCCAAGCGTGCTGTCAAGTGCCATTTACAGAGGAGTGGCTTCCAGCTGGCCATTAGCATAAAATGCCTAATTGGTGGAGTGCTGCAGAGATTGTAGATGGGACAACCAAGACAAACTCTGGAGCTCTGTCGGAGTGACCATTGGGTCAGCTGACCAAGGCCCTTCTCCCACGATTGCTCAGTTTGGCCAGGTAGCCAGCTACCAGAAGAGTCTTGGTGGTTCCAAACTTCTATTTAAGAATGATTGAGGCCACTGTGTTCTTTGAGACATTCAATGCTGTAGAAGTATTTTGGTACCCTTCCCCAAATCTGTGCTTCGACACAATCCGGTCTCGGAATTCCACTGACAATTCCTTCGATCTGATGGCTTGGTTTTTGCCCTGACATGCATTTTCAACGGTGAGATCTTACAGTTGAAGTCGGAAGTTTACATATACCTTAGCCAAGTACATTTAAACTCAGTTTTTCACAATTCCTGACATTTAATCAGAGTAAAAATGCACTGTCTATGGTCAGTTAAGATCACCACTTCATTTTAAGAATGTGAAATATCAATAATAGTAGTGTGATTTTTCAGCTTTTATTTCTTTCATCACATTCCCAGTGGATCATAGGCTTGAAGTCATAGGCTTGATAGGCTTGAAGTCATAAACAGCGCAATGCTTGACGCACAACGAAGAGCTGCTGGCAAAACGCACTAAAGTGCTGTTTGAATGAATGTTTACACGCCTGCTTCGGCCTACCACCGCTGAGTCAGATACTTAGATACTTGTATGCTCAGTCAGATTATATGCAACGCAGGACACTAGATAATATCTAGTAATATCATCAACCATGTGTAGTTAACTAGTGATTATGATTGATTGTTTTTTTATAAGATAAGTTTAATGCTACCTAGCAACTTACCTTGGCTTACTGCAGTCACGTAACAGGCAGTCTCATTGTGGAGTACAATGAGAGAGAGGCAGGTCGTTATTGCGTTGGACTAGTTAACTGTAAGGTTGAAAGATTGGATCCCCCAAGCTGACAAGGTCATTCTGCCCCTGAACAAGGCAGTCAACCCACCGTTCCTAAGCAGTCATTGAAAATGAGAATGTGTTCATAACTGACTTGCCTAGTTAAATAAAGGTATAAAAAAAATATATAAAAAATAATTAATTGGCCATTCCGATTCATCGGTCGACCTCTAGTCATTATGGCCAAACAGTTATGATTTTGTTTCATCAGACCAGAGAACATTTCACCAAAAAGTACGATCTTCGTCTCCAGGTCCAGTGGCAAACCGTAGTCTAAAGGTCGACTGATTAATCGGAATGGCCGATTAATTAGGGCCGATTTCAAGTTCTCATAACAAATCGATAATTTTGGGCGCCAATTTGCCGAATTTTTTTATACCTTTATTTAACTAGGCAAGTCAGTTAAGAACACATTCTCATTTTCAACTTATTTTAAGTGAAATAATCTGTCAGTAAACAATTGTTGGAACACTGACTTGTCATGCAAAGTAGATGTCCTAACTGACTTGCCAAAACTATAGTTTGTTAACAAGACATGTGGAGTGGTTGAAAAACGAGTTTTAATGACTCCAACCTAAGTGTATGTAAACTTCCGACTTCAACCAACTGTATAGAGACATGTGTGCCTTTCCAAATAATGTCCAATCAATTGAATTTACCACAGGTGGACTCCAAGTTGTAGAAACATCAAGGATGATCAATGGAAACCGGATGCACCGGACCTCAATTTTGCATCTCATCTCAAGGGTCTGAACACTTATGTAAATAAGGTATCCGTTTTTAATTATTTCGCAAAAAAAAATTTGAATCCCATTTTCACTTTGTCATTATGGGTTATTGTGTGTAGATTGATGAGGGGGGGGGGGGGTGTATTTAAATCAATTTTAAGATGAGGCTGTAACGTAACAAAATGTGGAAAAAGGGAAGAGGTCTGAATACTTTCCAAATGCACGCAGAATTTACACAATCCACATACAGTATGTACACAAGACTAAAAACTAGACTACACTATAAACATGAGCTACACGGTCCAAAAATATAAAACGCAACAACTAAAGATTTTACTGAGTTACCATTCATATAAGGAAATCAGTCAATTGAAATAAATTAGGCCCTAATCTATGGATTTCAAGACTGGGAATACAGATATGCATGTTGGTCCAAGATACTTCAGGGGGGGGGGAAAAGTAGGGGCGTGGATAAGAAAACCAGTCAGTATCTGGTGTGACCACCATTTGCCTAATACAGTGAGATGTCTCCTTCGCATAGAGTTGATCAGCCTGTTGATTGTGGCCTGTGGAATGTTGTCCCACTCCTCAATGGCTGTGTGAAGTTGCTGGATATTGGCAGAAACTGTCGTACGCGTCGATGCATCCCAAACATGCTCAATGGGTGAAATGTCTGATCATGGAAGAATTTCAGGTTCCAGGAATTGTGTACAGATACTTGCGACATGGGGCATTATGTCGAAACATGAGGCGATGGCGGTGGATGAATGGCACAACAATGGGCCTCGGGATCTCGTCACGCATCTCTGTGCATTCAAATTGCAATTGATAAAAGGCAGTTGTGCTTGTTGGCCGTAGCTTATGCTTCCCCATAACATAACCCCACCACGGGGCGCTCTGTTCACAACAAATCGATCGCCATCTGCCCGTTACAGTTGAAAGCGGGATTGATCTATGAAAAGCACAATTCTCCAGCGTGCCAATGGCCATCAAAAGTGAGCATTTGCCCCCAGAAGTCAGTCACGATGCCAAACTGCAGTCGGGTCAAGACAATGAGCACACAGATGAGCTTCCCTGAGACGGTTTCTGACAGTTTGTGCAGAAATTATTTGGATGTGCAAACCCAGTTTCATCAGCTGTCCAGGTGGCTGGTCTCAGACGATCCCACAACTGAAGAAGCCGGATGTGGAGGTCCTGGGCTGGCGTGGTTACACGTGGTCTGCGGTTGTGAGAACGGTTGGATGTACTGCCAAATTCTCTAAAATGATGTTGAGGCGGCTTATGGTAGAGAAATTAACATTACATTTTCTGGCAACAGCTCTGGTGGACATTCCTGCAGTCAGCATGCCAATTGCACACTCCCTCAAATCTGTGGCACTGTGTTGTGACAAAACTGCATACATGCCACACTTGTCAAGGATGCATTATCTTTGCAAAGGAAAAATGCTCACTAGCAGGGATGTAAAGAAATTAGTGCAAAGAATTTAAGAAATAAACTTTTTGTGCATATGGAAAATTTCTGGAAATTTGAATTTGGGGCGGCAGGATAGCCTAGTGGTTAGAGCGTTGGACTAGTAACCGTGAAGGTTGCAAGTTCAAACCCCCGAGCTGACATGGTACTAATCTGTCGTTCTGCCCCTGAACAGGCAGTTAACCCACTGTTCCTAGGCCATCATTGAAAATAAGAATGTTCTTAACTGACTTGCCTAGTTAAATAAAAAGGTAAAATAAAACTTACATTTTGTGTTATATTTTTGTTCAGTTTACATAACTAATGCATGCCTTTAATATGTATTCAAACAGAGCCTGTCTAGATCTCAAAATGTCTATGGCAATGTGTTGTGCTGCTGAGAAATAATCTCAATCTTGACTATGAATTAACCGTTATTCCTTGTGTAGCCTATATTAGGCCACAAGAGCATGGCACACAAATGCCCTCAAGGACATACAGTATGTCAGTTACCATGTAGAGCACGTGTCACTCATTCCACAGATGGTAGAGTGTCTGAAGATTTTTCACACCTCTTGTACTTGATTGATGAAATAAGGTCACCAATTAGTAAGGAACTCTCCTCACCTGGTTGTCTAGGGCTTCATTGAAAATAGAAAATAAAAACCAGCAGACACTAGGCCCTCCATGGAATTAGTTTGACAGCCCTGATGTAGAGAGTTGTCGCTTCATGAGTTCATCATGCCAAATAGATTAGCCCACATGCCTTATCAATATCATAACCATGTTCTCTACATACGGCATGTGGTTATAAAAGCCATATGGGAACGGTCTCCATACTCACTGGCAGCTCGAATGGACACCACAAGAATACTACAACAACAACAAAAAACTACAAAAAATGTAGGCATTGAGAAGACATGGGTGAAAAGTGGAAATTTATGTCTGGAGATATGGAGCCTAGACAAAGGCTAATGGATAAAGGAAGGGGTCATGCTGCCAGTTAACCTCCCATGTGTCAGTCAGGAACGCCCCCGCCTGCTTACCAGTCTCCAAGACATAATGGCAAATGGAATGTCAACATGGCACACGGCCTTCAGTTGTTTTTCTTTCATCCGCCAATAAGTTTTACAGAACGATATGAAGAGCACAAGACTGGCATGCCATCTCAATGCCAGGGAAATGTGTCAATGCTCTGGAATTGAGAGCCACGTTTGGGTTATTATTGGGGGCAAGTTAAATAAAGTAGGATTTACATAGATTTGCTGACCAAATATAAGGGCTGACATTGTGGACAATGGCCAGTGTGCTTGGGATTGATTTGTCATGGTCAAGTGTAAAAGATTACATCAGTACTTAGATAAACCCATAAGCTACTAAACACAGAAATTGTATTACTTAGCTGTAACTATTTTATTTTTTATTTTACCTTTATTTAACCAGGCAAGTCAGTTAAGAACAAATTCTTATTTTCAATGACGGCCTAGGAACAGTGGGTTAACTGCCTGTTCAGGGGCAGAACGACAGATTTGTACCTTGTCAGCTCGGGGATTCGAACTTGCAACCTTTCGGTTCCTAGTTCAACGCTCTAACCACTAGGCTACCCCACCGCCCCCTAACATTATCAGGTAAGTTCATTTAAAATTAGGACAGGATGAACTATTTGACTACTGGGTCAGAAAACGTCTCATATTACAAAGCAGGATGTCCGGGTGTCTACAGACCACATCAATAGCCAAGTAAAATGTATCCAAGCAAATACACTTGAACCCATCCTGTGAATACAACTGCATAACTAACGCCAGTATAATACTTAAATAATAGCTCTACCAGAATGACTGATTATAAGTAGGCCTAGTTAGATACAGTGTAACCGATAGCGGAGCTGCGAGATAAATGTTGTTTTCAGCCTAGTGGGAGTCTCACGTGCGCACAATTGTTGGACATATTCTGGAAATATTGGCTACTCTTAATATATTACTCAGCTGGGAACTATCAAAATACACCGAAATATCGATGACTTGCCATAGCTAGGTAAACAAATGTGTTTTTGCTAAGTAAAGCATAATTTTGTCAATTCCTGATTCCAATTTCCTACTTTGTGACAAAAGCTTTCATTCTTGTGACCCGAAACCAGGCTTTCTATGCGCTACGTAACACTGACAAATAATGTGTGACGACATCATTCAAGTACAATGAATACGTGGTGGAGCCTATCCACATGCGTTTCTATTGAAGAATGCGCACAGTTCCTCTGTTCCACACAGACATCCCACCAATGTTGCTAATGACAGGCATGTAGCTAGCCATCCTTTTTACCAAGTACAATAAACGAGCATGAGACTGTAAAATGATCCACTGACCACAACGTGGTCTAAATACAGAAACTAAAGCTAACAAATTGACGCCCCACAAGCTTGGAACGTTGATGCAGCAGTGGCGCCCCATGTGTGCTCTGTCCTAGCACGCGCTAGCATCCGTGTCAAAGCCATGAGTTTGCTTACTTTGTCTAGCTCGTCATGCAGCTCCGAAAGGGTGGGTCTTATCAGCTTGTCCCCCAGAGGCGCAGCAGTTTGCCGGTAGAAGTCGATGTTCGGCACGGCATCGATGGTGTTGTGACCAAAAGTCCTTAGGTAATAGGTGTTTGTATGGGTGTCGTAATGGTAGTGATGTTGGCCTCCTGTCGAAGAATGTAGGCTGCCCTCACTCATCACGGTGTCTCCATTCTGGAAACCTTCAGCGGGCACTGCCTCTGGTGGGCTTGCTCCACTCGGATCTACAAAGTTCACCACACGGAACCGACCCTTTGCCTCCTCGCCACCCGCCGCTGGCTCCGAACCTTCGGGTGCGGGAGCGTCTTTATCGCCAGATGCGAGCGTTTTATCAGCGGCACCGGCTGCTTCGGCCACCAGGTCCACCTGGAACCGACTCGAGCTGGGTGTCGGGCCGGCGGGCTTCAAACCTGTATCCACGGCCAGACCCTCATTTTCTGGCGCGGGGTTCTCTCCCTGGGCGGGAGGCAAGGAGGATGGCGCCGACATTGCAAATATTACCGGTAAATGAAGGACCTTTTAAAGGGGGAAAAAATCCTAGCTAAATGTCCGGCACAACTCGTGTGCAATAGCAAAACTACACTGCTTCTAAACCCCGGTTCTTTCCGACATATAAGTAGTCAGCTCACACTCCTGGTACCGCCCAAGTGGTGGAAGACCGTCTGGATAGTTGGTCCCAGAGAAACGCGGTGCTTTCGAATTCAGAAAATGCCGAATGCCACTTCTGCCTCTCTCAAAAAGGTAGCACAACCACAAAACATGCAGAGCTACAAATGGAGAAGGATGGCTTGCTAGCTGTCTCAGTATACACTCTCAGAGATTAAAAAAAGGCATCAACTTTCAGCCCTAGCCAACGCTACTCATCAAGAGATGAAATCTCCGAGTAGCCTCTCGGTCCTCTAGCTTTCCGCACACTTGTACGAAAGCGAATAAAATCCGCGATGTGATGTTTTTTTTAAGAGTAAGATGCTCTATCGACCTTGCCGCAACTCTTCCGAGATTCCCAAAACAACCCTCGCCTCGCTCATATATACACACTGCAGTAAGGCAACGCTTTAGGGTGGGTTCCAAACGGAAGGTAGAGCTCGCGAGATTTCAGCACAGCGTGTTTTTTTTTTTGCACTGAGGTATGTTTTTTTTTAACGTAATACAAAGGATGTTCCAGAGTCTGTAGGTAGAGAAAAAAGTAGAGTCATTATAATAACATCACCTATAGATATGCAAAAATGTGGGTAACTTTCGTGCAATTGCGAATGGTAAATACTGTATACATCATCCCAAACCACAGAGAAGGAAAATGATAATGAAATTAAAGTTGCCTCACACGTTCTAATCATAGAAAATATATAACAATTTTGAAGTACTAAGTGTCAATTTATAGTGTCACTTGCAGGTCCAGACAAAACCAAGGATTTGGTTTGAGTTTATTGCAATTTAATTCAATAATTTTTGTAATTTAATCAAAGTTACAAGTGGGTTATGTGTCCAAAATATAATGCTTTTTGGATTGGTCCACTAGCCCAAACATTATGGTCATGTACGGTATGTTAAAACATTTTTTACGGTTTACATTATACCGAACAGCAATTGGTCTCTGTTTGGTGGTTGGCCGTGTCAAGTGCACCAGCTGTTGTACTTTTTGTTTATCACATGCACAATTAGGGCCACCCTAAACTAGTTGTAAATGTTGGTATTCATTGTTACATTTGTCCAGCAGAAAACGGTCCATTAGGGAGGGCCTGCAGGGTTTTTGGTTATTCTTTTCGATTAAGACATAAACAACTAGGTGAGTGGAGTTCCTTACTAATTAGTTACCTTAATTTATCAATCAAGTAAAAGGGTGGATTGAAAATTTGCAAACACTCGGCCCTCTGTGGAATGAGTTTGACACATTCATTAAAGACATATCTAATCTGTGTTGTCGTTTATAGTCTAGATTAGATACAGAAGAAACAAAGACATCAGATTGCATGGGTTTGTAGTATTTTTTTACAGGCTACCTTTCTGATGCGTAATAAGGACCTTGGATGTCTGTCTGGAGAAGAGCTGTGTCCAGTGCACAATGCTGAGGGTTTGTTTACTGTTACATCCACATGCATACCATAGATCACACTCATATCAATGGATTGTCAGCAATGTGACACCACACCCCTAATTCCTGACCCTTCCCACCCAACAACCCTATCTACCCTCTCCAAGTCAACCAATGTCCTTGTTAACAAAAAGTTGGGGCTTAAAGTTGGGAATATGGGATATTAATATTGAAAATGTGGAATATGTTTCCACTGGATATTGGCAATAGAGGGGATTTTAAATGACAATATATAATAGAAAAGTACATCCGCACCACATGAAGACATCATCGTGATTGATTATGACATTTTAATGAATGACAAGTGCATTTAGAACAATACATTATTAATCAGAGCCCTATGATTGTCTGTTGAATTTTTTCCATTAATCCCATAGCTTTCTTTCCTCATTGCATAAAACACTACTGTCCACTGTCCATCATTTGGTTGCAACTTCTAAGTTTTCCACTTCAATGGTCTGGAGATCTGCCTGTAGTGTGGAAGTTGGAGATCTGGCTGCTTCAGTGTGCACTGCAGCTCTTTGCTCTTGGCACCGCAACATCTTTGCCCAGCAGTGTTCTAAGGCCAGAGGTCAGACCCATCAGAAAGTTTCTTCTCCTCATTACCTAGCTCCTCTCTAATCCTGTTAATACAATTCTATACAGCCCAGGAGCTCATTACAGTGAGCCAGTCAGCCAGGTCAGGCAATGACAGCCACTCAGTCTGTTTGCTAGCTAGCTCACTAGCTCAGACACTCACGACCCAGTCAAATAAGTGTGCTGGTCACATAATTGAATTATAAAAAATTTTAAAAAGAGCTTTGGAGAGGTTGAGGGTGAGGGTAAGTAAATGTATAAGATCCTTGCCTGTCAAATGGTCCTTATGAAAGGCAGAGAGTTTAGGATGGGGCATAGTGGCCAGGGGATGAAATGTGGAAAGTCCAGACTGGTTCAGAAGAGGAGGAATGCTTCTTATGCATACGTACACTACCAGCATCAACGCATGTTTGTCCAGAGTGGCAAATGTGGAAGACTCCATTGCATGCACTGGTGGGCAATAGGCATCAGCCCATCTGTTGTGAAATGATTTCATTATTTGCGCAGGTCTTTTCATTTGAATGTCATCTGTTATTTGAAATGAAATGGTTGCAGTGTATTTGTGAAAGTAAAAGAGCAAAATGGCGGAAATAATGGATAGATGATGGCCTTTAAAACAAAAGTATACAACTGCACAGGACCTTGATCACCTAAATTAGTCTGATTATGGCCAGGAAACTCCCCAGGACCTTGATCAGCTGAATTAGTCTGGTTATGGCCAGGCAACTCCCCAGGACCTTGATCAGCTGAATTAGATGGCTCCCGAATGGTGCAGCGGTCTAAGGCACTGCATCTCAGTGCTAGAGGTGTCACTACAGACCCTGGTTCAATCCTGGGCTGTATCACAACCGGCCGTGATCGGGAGTCCCATAGGGCGGCGCACAATTGGCCCAGCATCGTCTGGGTTAGGGGAGGGTTTGGCCGGCCAGCTCTAGGAAGAGTCTTGGTGGTTCCAAACTTCTTCCATTTAAGAATGATGGAGGCCACTTTGTTCTTGGGGACCTTCAATGCTGCAGAAATTTTTTGGTACCCTTCCCCAGATATCAAATCAAATCAAATTTATTTATATAGCCCTTCGTACATCAGCTGATATCTCAAAGTGCTGTACAGAAACCCAGCCTAAAACCCCAAACAGCAAGCAATGCAGGTGTAGAAGCACGGTGGCTAGGAAAAACTCCCTAGAAAGGCCAATACCTAGGAAGAAACCTAGAGAGGAACCAGGCTAAGTGGGGTGGCCAGTCCTCTTCTGGCTGTGCCGGGTGGAGATTATAATAGAACATGGCCAAGATGTTCAAATGTTCATAAATGACCAGCATGGTCGAATAATAATAAGGCAGAACAGTTGAAACTGGAGCAGCAGCACAGTCAGGTGGAAGTTGAAACTGGAGCAGCAGCATGGCCAGGTGGACTGGGGACAGCAAGGAGTCATCATGTCAGGTAGTCCTGGGGCATGGTCCTAGGGCTCAGGTCAGTTGAAACTGGAACAGCAGCATGGCCAGGTGGACTGGGGACAGCAAGGAGTCATCATGTCAGGTAGTCCTGGGGCATGGCCCTAGGGCTCAGGTCCTCCGAGAGAGAGAAAGAAAGAGAGAAGGAGAGAATTAGAGAACGCACACTTAGATTCACACAGGACACCGAATAGGACAGGAGAAGCACTCCAGATATAACAAACTGACCCCAGCCCCCCGACACATAAACTACTGCAGCATAAATACTGGAGGCTGAGACAGGAGGGGTCAGGAGACAGGAAACAGGATGCACCTGAGCTCAATTTTGTGTCTCATAGCAAAGGGACTGAACACTTATGTAAATAAAGTATTTCTGTTTTTTATTTAGAATAAATTTGCAAACATTTCAAAAAAACTGTTTTCGCTTTGTCATTATGGGGTATTGTGGGTAGATTGCTGAGTTTATTTTTTTATTTAATACATTTTAGAATAAGCCTGTAACGTAACAAAATGTGGAAAAAGTCAAGGGGTCTGAATACTTCCCGAAGCCGCTGTAAGTGAAAGTAGGAATTTTGTGTGAATGAATGAAAGAAGTGCTTTTTTCATAAAAGTGAATAATTCAGGGCAATAATCTGATCGCTGGGAGCAGGAGTGGGAGGGTGGATGGAAAAGCATCATTGATTGCCAAGCAACCTTGTATGTTTAAGTGGGTGGGTGATTTAGGGGTGGGGGTGTGGGTGGGTGATTTAGGGGTGGGGGTGTGGGTGGGTGATTTAGGGGTGTGGGTGGGTGATTTAGGGGTGTGGGTGGGTGATTTAGGGGTGGGGGTGTGGGTGGGTGATTTAGGGGTGGGGGTGTGGGTGGGTGATTTAGGGGTGGGGGTGTGGGTGGGTGATTTAGGGGTGTGGGTGGGTGATTTAGGGGTGTGGGTGGGTGATTTAGGGGTGGGGGTGTGGGTGGGTGATTTAGGGGTGTGGGTGGGTGATTTAGGGGTGTGGGTGGGTGATTTAGGGGTGTGGGTGGGTGATTTAGGGGTGGGGGTGTGGGTGGGTGATTTAGGGGTGTGGGTGGGTGATTTAGGGGTGTGGGTGGGTGATTTAGGGGTGTGGGTGGGTGATTTAGGGGTGGGGGTGTGGGTGGGTGATTTAGGGGTGTGGGGTGGGTGATTTAGGGGTGTGGGTGGGTGATTTAGGGGTGTGGGTGGGTGATTTAGGGGTGTGGGTGGGTGATTTAGGGGTGTGGGTGGGTGATTTAGGGGTGTGGGTGGGTGATTTAGGGGTGTGGGTGGGTGATTTAGGGGTGGGGTGTGGGTGGGTGATTTAGGGGTGTGGGTGGGTGATTTAGGGGTGTGGGTGGGTGATTTAGGGGTGGGGGTGTGGGTGGGTGATTTAGGGGTGTGGGTGGGTGATTTAGGGGTGTGGGTGGGTGATTTAGGGGTGTGGGTGGGTGATTTAGGGGTGTGGGTGGGTGATTTAGGGGTGTGGGTTGGTGATTTAGGGGTGGGGGTGTGGGTGGGTGATTTAGGGGTGGGGGTGTGGGTGGGTGATTTAGGGGTGTGGGTGGGTGATTTAGGGGTGTGGGTGGGTGATTTAGGGGTGTGGGTGGGTGATTTAGGGGTGTGGGTGGGTGATTTAGGGGTGGGGGTGTGGGTGGGTGATTTAGGGGTGGGGGTGTGGGTGGGTGATTTAGGGGTAGGGGTGTGGGTGGGTGATTTAGGGGTGGGGGTGTGGGTGGGTGATTTAGGGGTAGGGGTGTGGGTGGGTGATTTAGGGGTGTGGGTGTGGGTGGGTGATTTAGGGGTGGGGGTGTGGGTGGGTGATTTAGGGGTAGGGGTGTGGGTGGGTGATTTAGGGGTGTGGGTGGGTGATTTAGGGGTAGGGGTGTGGGTGGGTGATTTAGGGGTGTGGGGTGGGTGATTTAGGGGTGGGGGTGTGGGTGGGTGATTTAGGGGTGTGGGTGGGTGATTTAGGGGTGTGGGTGGGTGATTTAGGGGTGGGGGTGTGGGTGGGTGATTTAGGGGTGGGGGTGTGGGTGGGTGATTTAGGGGTGGGGGTGTGGGTGGGTGATTTAGGGGTAGGGGTGTGGGTGGGTGATTTAGGGGTGGGGGTGTGGGTGGGTGATTTAGGGGTGGGGGTGTGGGTGGGTGATTTAGGGGTGGGGGTGTGGGTGGGTGATTTAGGGGTAGGGGTGTGGGTGGGTGATTTAGGGGTGTGGGTGGGTGATTTAGGGGTGTGGGTGGGTGATTTAGGGGTAGGGGTGTGGGTGGGTGATTTAGGGGTGGGGGTGTGGGTGGGTGATTTAGGGGTGGGGGTGTGGGTGGGTGATTTAGGGGTAGGGGTGTGGGTGGGTGATTTAGGGGTGTGGGTGGGTGATTTAGGGGTGGGGGTGTGGGTGGGTGATTTAGGGGTGTGGGTGGGTGATTTAGGGGTGTGGGTGGGTGATTTAGGGGTGGGGGTGTGGGTGGGTGATTTAGGGGTGGGGGTGTGGGTGGGTGATTTAGGGGTGGGGGTGGGTGATTTAGGGGTGTGGGTGGGTGATTTAGGGGTGTGGGTGGGTGATTTAGGGGTGTGGGTGGGTGATTTAGGGGTGTGGGTGGGTGATTTAGGGGTGTGGGTGGGTGATTTAGGGGTGTGGGTGGGTGATTTAGGGGTGTGGGTGGGTGATTTAGGGGTGGGGGTGGGTGATTTAGGGGTGGGGGTGGGTGATTTAGGGGTGTGGGTGGGTGATTTAGGGGTGGGGGTGGGTGATTTAGGGGTGTGGGTGGGTGATTTATGGGTGTGGGTGGGTGATTTAGGGGTGTGGGTGGGTGATTTAGGGGTGGGGGTGGGTGATTTAGGGGTGGGGGTGGGTGATTTAGGGGTGGGGGTGGGTGATTTAGGGGTGTGGGTGGGTGATTTAGGGGTGTGGGTGGGTGATTTAGGGGTGTGGGTGGGTGATTTAGGGGTGTGGGTGGGTGATTTAGGGGTGTGGGTGGGTGATTTAGGGGTGGGGGTGGGTGATTTAGGGGTGGGGGTGTGGGTGGGTGATTTAGGGGTGTGGGTGGGTGATTTAGGGGTGTGGGTGGGTGATTTAGGGGTGTGGGTGGGTGATTTAGGGGTGTGGGTGGGTGATTTAGGGGTGTGGGTGGGTGATTTAGGGGTGTGGGTGGGTGATTTAGGGGTGTGGGTGGGTGATTTAGGGGTGGGGGTGTGTGATTTAGGGGTGTGGGTGGGTGATTTAGGGGTGGGGGTGGGTGATTTAGGGGTGGGGGTGGGTGATTTAGGGGTGGGGGTGGGTGATTTAGGGGTGGGGGTGTGGGTGGGTGATTTAGGGGTGGGGGTGAGAGAAGCTTCTAAGTACATTTATTATTACTTTAAAACTCAAAGTATCAATACTTTGTATTTATGTACCTTTTTTATGTTTATTTTTAATTTGAGTGGCAGCCCACAAATAAATGCGAAATCAACTGAATATGAAGTTATATGAATTTGTATATTGTTTCTGTAACTCCTACAATGAAAGAAATTACAAAAAAATGTAATAAAATTGGTGACACTAAAAAAAGTTAATTATTCATCAAATTGAAATGAGTCATTGAAAGAGAAAAATTCCACTCTGGCTTTTAGTCTCTGCCTCTCCCCTTTCTCCCAGTCTATCCCTCTCTCCCCATCTCTCTACTTTCTCTCTCTCTTCTGTTTTCCCTCCCTTTCTCTCTCTCTTCTGTTACGTGACACCCCACACCTCCCTCTTTATCATTCCTCTGTCACTTTCTCTGAAAATCATTTTCACCTCTTGGTCAGGAATTACAGCTTGTCTCTAAAACCACAGGAGACGAAGTTTCATCCTACTTGAATGTCTACACCTCTAACTAGTTTTGCAATCCATTTTGGAGTGTTCACACTTACCTTGGTGAAGACTGTTCGACTTTCCCTAGTAGGTGTAGTCACTTGCAATAACACACTCGATTTTCCAACAAAAACATGATATTAAATGTTGGAAATAGTGGTTACTACCATACCCTTTAGGTTATAGCAGTATACTCTGTTATTCACAGTGAACATTGAATTCTGAATGTGTACCGGGCCGATTCACTCTTGTGAATTGTACATTTTGCTGTATGCTATTGTATTAAGGCATTTCAGAAGTGTATACCCTAGTAGTTACACTCCTTTTGAGTGAATTATAGTAAGGCTTCTCTCACAGACAGCCAGTTGTTCTGAGCCTCCACACTAACAGGAAGGCTCCTTTGACAGAGTCACTGAAGAGGAGCGCATGGGGTGTCGTAACCGGTCCCATTTGGAGGATGGATAAGGGGATTGTTCACAAAGCCTCGCCGTTGGGACTTCACAGGTCATCGCTTGTCTCTTCCAGTCTTTCCCACAATTACCCCCTTTCTTTCTGGAGCCACAGAGAATCACAGAGATTATCTCTCTGTGTCCTCCTGAAGTAAAAAAAAAATAATAAATTCCCACCTGGGTTGAGGGCTGAAGGCTTCTTGCAGCTGAAAGGGAGGGAATCCACCTGGCAACACAGCAGGGGTGCCTGGGAGGTTTGGGGTTAGGTGAAACAGGTCTTGTGGAGATTCTAATGGTTTTATAAAGGGTCACTTACACTTTATCTTACGTTTTTAAAGTATAAGTCCATTTGACAAAAAAAATGTACCTAAATGTTATCAGGGTGAACAACTAGTGGTATGCCACATTATTATTATTTTTTAAATATTTTTTTCAAATCTGATCTAAAACTGTCAGTGACTGAGATCTGTTTTACACCTCTGATTAGGTTGAAATAGACTTGCAGTTTTTGTCTTTTGCTGAGCACATGAGTTCTCACTGATACACTACTCAAATGTCAACCAATTCTGTTCATTATGTCATACGATTATGAACAGAATTGTTATTATGTAAGATGTATCCTTTTGAACTACGAAATGTTTTCTAAATGTACACCAGTCAGATTTCAGACTAGGTCATAGCATCATCTCTGCTACTTCTTTGGATATAAATGATGTTCTTAACTGGTTGGATAAGAAGAAACACAGCCCTTTTTATTGACCTGTCTAAAGCAATGGTTCCCAAACTTTTTATAGTCCTTCAAACATTCAACCTCCAGCCTTTATTTAACTAGGCAAGTCAGTTAAGAACATATTCTTATTTACAATGAGGGCCTACACCGGCCAAACCCGGACGACGCTGGGCCAATTGTGCGCCGCCCTATGGGACTCCCAATCACGGCCGGTTGTGATACAGCCTGGATTCAGGCGGAAGTTAGAGTGCCTTTTTACTGAAGTTGTTTTGCTTTCATTGTTTTCTGTTTTTATCTATTGTATAATTGATGTGTATATAGATATGTATAGTGTCGTTTTGTGTTCATGCACGGCTCATCTGAAAAAGAGATCATGGTTTCAGCATGACTCCCTGCTTAAATAAAGGTTCAATAATAGTATGGTATTTATGAACGGTCGATCACAAACTCCTTACCCACAGACTTCCATGTTTTATTGATGGTTATTCCAATTTCAATTATTTTCTCATGAAAGTCTTTTTACAGAGCACTCAGTGATATCACTGGTGTAAATAATCCTTACATATGCAAGTTTCTCGTTCTTCAGTCATCTCTCCAACAGTGTTTTTTTCCCCGAACAAGCCATACTATGTTGATTACATTGTTAAGCCTAAATCCAGGAACCATTAGTTTCACATGAGCGCACTTAAGTGCTCTTTAAAGACCAGTGTGATTGGTGAGAAACTTGTGTCATATGAACCATGACATTTAAACACCCAATTCATGACGCTTATATTTGTAGTAGTGATTTAAGGTTAGAGAATAACTTGACTCCACTAAGATCCAATAAACATCAATCAGTAATGATAATATGACACCTAATGATGCCTTTCTCAAAGGTCCTAATTCTATTTAATTCAAAACTACTGTATATAATCAAAATAAAAGTTTATAGAAATACTGGTAGCTACTTGTCACAGTTAATGAAGTGTTCTCAGAAGATTAAAATGGCATATTTGTATTCCTTGTATTGTGTTCCATTCATAGTGAACCTCCCTGAAAAAATGTGTGGGAAATTAGCATTGTGGGAAAACGATATAGTTAAACTGAAAGTACCTACTTTGATAGAAGCCTACTTCGATAGAAAGTAATAATGACATAAGTTATACATTGGTAGTTACCCTGGTTTAACGCCTAATAGAACATGTGACCAATGTTTGCCGCCCCTACTTCCTGTAACTCACCAAAACCTATACTATGACATCTATTAGGACAGTCACTGCAAAGTCAAGGGAATGTGTCATATCTGCAGGTCAGCTTCAGTGATGGTTTGACGCCCTTGGAGCCAATTGAGCGACCAAGCGGGCTTGCCTGTCGTACATGGAGGTACATTTTGAGGATAGAGCCGGGAGGACACAGGCAGTGTTGAATTTGTAAATGGAAGTGAGTTTTAGGGAGAAAGCCGAGAGGAGAGTTTTAGGGAGAGAGCTGAGAGGTGAGTTTTGGGTAGAGAGCCGGGAGGAGAGTTTTAGGTAGAGATCCGAGAGGAGAGTTTTGGGTAGGGATTCGGGAGGAGAGTATTAGGTAGAGACCTGAGAGGTGAGTTTTGGGTAGAGAGCCGGGAGGAGAGTTTTAGGTAGAGATCCGAGAGGAGAGTTTTAGGTAGAGATCCGAGAGGAGAGTTTTGGCTAGAGATCCGGGAGGACAGAAGCAGTGGTGGCATTCTAGGATGACGGAGGCCTCTGAGGTGTCTGGTGTCAGAACATGACACTAGATTGTTGTTAAAAAGTGTCTGCCAAAATGTTAGTGATCTAAATGTTGTATGCATGTCTAATTGGCAGTTCTCAGTACTGACGGCACAAATATCGTGTCCATTCCTTTTCAAAGGATATGATCCAGATTTCTAAATGTAGTCTATTGCTCACATTGAAACCGACATAGACTCATTAATCTCAAGATTATCAGTATCCAAAAAATAAACCACACAACCCATCTTAATTGATTTTTCAAGATAAGTGTCTATGTGCAGCCCCATTAAATGTAACATTCAGCCATGCAGGCTGCTGGTAGCCTAAACCACGTAAGCCCTGCAGCCAGTGAGCAAGACTGAGACACTGCACACAAACAATGGCTGCATGATGCAGGTCCCCCGAGAGTCCCCTGAGAGGGTGACGCAATGAGAGACGATCAGGCTCGATAACGAACAGCAGGCTCGTTCGACTATGAACGTATGGCGTCATATGCTGCGTTCAAAACAACTGGGAACTGGGAATCTCCGACTTCCGACTTCAGTGCTTTCAGGACAACTGAGAACTGGAAAAATAGTTTTGAAAGGTTATCCTTTATCGGAATTCCAAGTCGGAAACTCAGGCATTCAGGCACTCAGGCTCCGACTTTCCGACCTGAAGATCACTGAAGTCATGATTTGACCTAGTTTTTTTCAGAGTTCCCAGACCTCTTGAAAGCAGCAATAAGTGCACAACAGAGCCTGGAACCACCACAGCACATCATTAACTATGATTGGGTCACAGAACCAGCAGGATGTGTAGTCAAATGCAACAACTCGAATGCGTAGGCATGGCTTAGGCTTTTTCAATTATCAAATCACATTTTACTAGTCACATGCACTGACTACAACAGGTATTCCTTACAGTGAAATGCTTACTTTCGCGCCCCTAAACAACAATGCAGTTTAAAAAAACATACGGATAAGAATACAAAATAAAAGTAACAATTAATTAAAGAGCAGCAGTAAAATAACAATAGCGAGACTATATACAGGGGGGTGCCTATATACAGGGGGTACCGGTACAGAGTCAATGTGCAGATGTACCGGTTAGTTGAGGAAATATGTACATGTAGGTAGAGTTAGTAAAGTGACAATGCATAGATGATAACAACAGAGAGTAGCAGCGGTGTAAAGTAGGGGGTTGGGGGGCGCAATGCATGCAGTCTGGGTAGCCATTAGATTAGTTGTTTAAGGGTCTTACGGCTTGGGGGTAGAAGCTGTTTAGAAGCCTCTTAGACCTAGACTTGGCGCTTAGGTACCGCTTGCCGTGCGTAGCAGAGAGAACAGTCTATGACTAGGATGGAGTCTTTGACAATGTTTAGGGCCTTCCTCTGACACCGCCTGGTATATGGGTCCTGGATGGCAGGAAGCAGTGTGGTACTGGGCCTTTCGCAATACCCTCTGTAGTGCCTTGCTGTCGGAGGCCGAGCAGTTGCCATACCAGGCTGTCAATGGCGTGCGTACTGGGAGCGGAGTCAGGTGCAGGAGAACAGAGAGTTGTGAACAGGCGCACACTTTACTGAGGCAGACAGACGCAACTGCGTAGAAACCTTCAGCCAATGCAAAAGTGCAAACGCGCAAACAGTCACAATAATATTGTATAAACACAATAACATACCTCGTGAAATAAAACACGGAATAATCGCATACCAGTAAAACGCGTCAACATAGACACGTAACACAAACAATCTCACAAGACATGAGGGGGAACAGAGGAATAAATACATGTAGTGTGATTGGGGAATGAAAACCAGGTGTGCAGGGAACAAGACAAAACAAATGGATAAATGAAAAAATGGAGCGGCGATGTCTAGAAAGCCAGTGACGTCGACCGCCGAACGCCACCCGAACAAGGAGAGGGGCCGACTTCGGCGGAAGTTGTGACACAAGCAGTGATGCAACCAGTCAGGATTCTATCGATGGTGCAGCTGTAGAAACCTTTGAGGATCTGATGACCCATGCCAAACCTTTTCAGTCTCCTGAGGGGGAATCGGTTTTGTCTTGCCCTCTTCACGACTGTCTTGTTGTGCTTGGACCATGTTAGTTTGTTGGAGATGTGGACACCAAGGAACTTGAAGCTCTCAACCTGCTCCACTGAAGCCCCGTCTATGAGAATGGGGCGTGCTCAGTCCTCTTTTTCCTGTAGTCCACAATCATCTCCTTTGTCTAGATCACATTGAGGGAGAGATTGATGTCCTGGCACCACACGGCCTGGTCTCCTCGTTGTCGATGTCTACCACTGTTGTGTCATCGGCAATGATCTCATTAATTAAGTGCTAGGATCATTGACTTCCTTTATGTGTAGCCTATTATTAGAACTTCAATATTGCTTTAAAATTCTTTATAGCAGCTATATTACTCACATCCTGTTTCATAGCCAATAATATCAGGAGTTGAGATTTTTCCAGGAAAAATGGAAGCCAAATGGAGCCAGAAAATTAATGTTTGTGGTCTGATATAACGATGTGAGAAGTTAAAACGTTTTTCCATTCTCTCTTCCAAATTGAAACCAGTTCAGTCATTGATCTGATTCCCGACATGGAAAACCCAGTATAGGATGATTTTAGTTTCTCTCAGTAAAATAGAAATTGCTTACATAATTCTTCAATGGAACCAATTGGTGGCTCTGCACAATGTACACACGACTGGTTTACAGATTGATCTGTCCTAGAAGTAAAGGTTGTTGAAGTAAAGTAAAGGTTGTTGAAAGGTCAACGTTGTAATACAGGATTAGCTGTATGAAATGGATGCCATGACGACCAACAATGTCATTTGAAACATAGTTATGCCTTGACATTTCCACCTTATACTGGGCGAAACACGAGGCGATTAATGTTCAGTTGTCAAATCGTTCCAAACCTAATTTTGTCCCGTTAAGATATAACTATTCTCTCCAATTAACCACCTGGACTATATTATGACTCAGTAGGGGGATGATGAGGATAAGTCCCATAAGCCAATCAAACTGATACTCCCTTAATGTACCAGTGCAATTGATACTTACAGTTGGCCACCTAACATTTCAATATAATATAAGATAGCTACTTTGGAAGACATCCAATGTGCTGCTCCCAGTTCTTAGTTACTAAACTTAATTTTTAAGCCCATGTTTAATCATAATTATTTATAAAAAGATCTGTCAGCTGTATTTTGCACTTCTTACAAAAACAAGTAATGATGAAGTCAATCTCTCATGAGAGATTTACATGCCAGCAGCATACCACCAGCAGCATATCACTCTGCATCCCACGGCCTGCTGGCTGCTTCTGAAGCTAAGCAGGGTTGGTCCTGGTCAGTCCCTGGACAGGAGACCAGATGCTGCTAGAAGTGGTGTTGGAGGGTGAGTAGGAGGCACCCTTTCCTCTGGTCTAAAATAAAATATCCCAATTCCCCAGGGCATTGCCCCGTGTAGGTTGCTGTTTTTCGGATGTGTCCTGACTCTCTGTGGTCACTAAAAGATCCCATGGCACTTATCCTAAGAGTAGGGGTGTGCTAGGGTCCTGGCTAAATTCCCAATCAGGCCCTCATACCATCATGGTCACCTAATCATCCCAAGTTTACAATTGGCTCAATCATCTCCCCTGTAACTATCCCCCAGGTCATTGCTGTGAATCTGTTCTCAGTCATTTTACCTGGTAAAATAAGGGTTAAATTAATAAACTAAACATGCATATTATTAACGTTAGCTCTCTGGGTACATTTAAGGGCCAGCTGTGCTGCCCTGTTCTGAGGGCCAGCCGTGCTGCCCTGTTCTGAGGGCCAGCCGTGCTGCCCTGTTCTGAGGGCCAGCCGTGCTGCCCTGTTCTGAGGGCCAGCCGTGCTGCCCTGTTCTGAGGGCCAGCCGTGCTGCCCTGTTCTGAGGGCCAGCCGTGCTGCCCTGTTCTGAGGGCCAGCCGTGCTGCCCTGTTCTGAGGGCCAGCCGTGCTGCCCTGTTCTGAGGGCCAGACGTGCTGCCCTGTTCTGAGGGCCAGCCGTGCTGCCCTGTTCTGAGCCAATTGTAATTTTCCGAGGTCCCTCTTTGTGGCACTTGACCACATGACTGAACAGTAGTCCAGGCGAGACAAAACTAGAGCCTGTATGACCTGCCTTGTTGATAGTGTTGTTAAAAACACAGAGCAACGCTTTATTATGAACAGACTTCTCCCCATCTTAGCTACTGTTGTATCAACATGGTTTGACCATGACAGTTTTAAATCCAGGGTTACTCCAAGCAGTTTATTCACATCAACTTGCTCAATTTCCACATGATTTATTACAAGATTCAGTTGAGGTTTAGGGTTTAGTGAATGATGTGTCCCAAATACAATGCTCCTAGTTTTTTTTAAACATATTTAGGACAAATGTATTCCTTGCTACCCATTCTGAAACTAACTGTATCTCTTTGTAGGAGTAGGAGGCACCCTCCAGTGATTTCACTCGCCGCAGTAGCTGACGTCTATAGTGTTGTGTCATCCGCATACATAGCCACACTGGCTTTACTTTGTGAGGGCACACGCTTTCTAGTAGGCTTTGATTGAAGATATGGCAAACAGGAGTGGCAATATCGTCCGCTATTATCCTCAGTAATTTTCCATCCAAGTTGTCAGACCCGGGTGGCTTGTCATTGTTGATGGATAACAATCACTTTTCACGTCTTCCACACTCACTTCATGGAATTCTAAATTACAATGATTGTCTTTCATAATTTATTTATAAAAAGAGAAAAGATATGCTAGGCAGGACGCTACATACTCTAGTGCGTGTGTAGCACATGGGGATGTGTGAAACTTCTGCCTCCATGCGACGTGACTGATAAGACTTTTTGTGAGGGTGGTCACGTGTGCTAGCAAAGCAGAGGCCCTGGGTTCGATCCTCAGTGTGAGCCGAATCAGGAGGAAGTGGTTCTCGCTAAACAAGCAGCATGACGTCCTTTACAGTGGCACCTAGTGGCTGGGATCTCAGCCAGAGCGGGCCTCAGCGGGCCAGGGGGTACGTTAGGGCAGGCCTAGACCATGTATCTGATGCTGTCTGGACCAAAAGAGTATGGTATGACATTGTCTTTTTTGCCAGACCGCATCAGATACATTGGGCTACATATTGTAATCTCTGTTGTAACGGGGCTCCATCCGATTGCTGTTTCAGTCGATCGGATGCTAACGTGCGAAGGTAACCTACGTTTGGAAGTGATTTGTTTTACAATCAGATGAAAACACCATGACTGGTTGTATTCATTCAACATCTTTTTATTTATTTTTGCAAACAGTTGAAGTCAGAAGTTTACATACACTTAGGTTGGAATCATTAAAACTCGTTTTTCAACCACTCCACAAATGTCTTGTTAACAAACTATAGTTTTGGCAAGTCGGTTAGGACATCTACTTTGTGCATGACACAAGTAAATTCTCCAACAACTGTGTACAGACAGATTATTTAACTTCTAATTCACTGTATCACAATTCCAGTTGGTCAGAAGTTTACATACACTAAGTTGACTGTGCCTTTAAACAGCTCAGAAAATTCATGGCTTTAGAAGCTTCTGGTAGGCTAAATGACATAATTTGAGTCAATTGGAGGTGTACCTGTGGATGTATTTCAAGGCCTACCTTCAAACTCAGTGCATCTTTGCTTGACCTCATGGGAAAATCAAAAGAAATCAGCCAAGACCTCAGAAAAACCATTGTAGACCTCCACAAGTCTGGTTCATCCTTGGGATAATTTTCCAAATGCCTGAAGGTACCACGTTCATCTGTACAAACAATAGTTGGCCTAGCGTCGTCCGGGTTAGGTAGGGTTTGGCCGGTAGGGATATCCTTGTCTCATCGCGCACTAGCGCGGGCCGGGCGCAGTGCGAGCTTTCCAGGTGCATGGTGTTTCCTCCGACACATTGGTGCGGCTGTTTTCCGGGTTGGTTGCGCGCTGTGTTAAGAAGCGGTTCGGTTGTGTTTTGGAGGACGCATGGCTTTCGACCTTCGTCTCTCCCGAGCCCGTATGGGAGTTGTAGCGATGAGACAAGATAGTAACTAACAATTGGATACCACGAAATTGGGGAGAAAAGGGAGTAAAAAAAAAAAAAGTATCTATATCTATATCCACAGAAAAGGCCCTCAGCAAGGAAGAAGCCACTGCGCCAACAACCACCATAAAAAAGCCAGACTACGGTTTGCAACTGCACATGGGGACAAAGATTTTAGAGAAATGTCCCCCAAGTAATTATCATTATTTTGTATTTTACCTATTTTTCTCCTAAATTGGTAGTTACAGTCTTGTCCCATCGCTGCAACTTCCCTACGGACTCGGGAGAGGCAAAGGTCGAGAGCCATTCGTCCTCCAAAACATGACCCTGCCAAGCCGCACTGCTTCTTGACACACTGCTTGCGTAACCCAGAAGCCAGTCGCACCAATGTGTCAGAGGAAACACCCTCCAGCTGGCAGGCACCTGGCCCGCCACAAGGAGTCGCTAGAGCACGATGGTACAAGGAAATCCTGGCCATCCAATTGTGCGCTGCCTCATGGTTCTCACGGTCATGGCCGGCTGTGACACAGCCTGGGATTGAACCCAGGTCTGTAGTGACACCTCAAGCACTGCGCAGCCGTGCCTTAAACCGCTGCGCCACTCGAGAGGCCCAAACAAGGCCCATAATTATGACAACTTCCTCCATCCTGTCAGAGCTCTTGCAGTGTGAACTGACATGTTGTCCTCCCAGGATCAGAGAAGGAATCTAGTCTGAAAGCATAAGCTACAGCTAGCTAGCCCTGTAATGCATAAAATGTAGTGAGTAGTTGACTAAGAGAGAGAAAGACAATAGTTTAACAGTTTTGAACACATTTAATTATTTAAAAAGTAAGGAGAAACAAGATAGATATTTAGTTGTATTTTTTTCACGTAGCTAGTGAATGCAGTTAGCTAGTTCAGCCTACTCAAATACCTGGTTCAAACAGAAAGGGATGCTATGGTAGATAGATGGCTATGGCTATCCAACACTGGAACTCTTCCAAGTCAAGGCTTTTGGTTTTATTAATTTATTGCCACTGGGGCCCGTGGGTGTAACTGCTGAACTGCTTGCTGACTGTACGCTGCACTGCATGACTGTAGCAAGTTTACTAACGCGTTAGTTCTAGTAACGATGTTGACTATGACGTTAGCTGATACAGTTACAGCAATGTAGTCTGTGTGTAGAGGTTAGCAGTTATGATATGAAGTTTGGCCTGGAATTTTTTTTCCGCCTGGGTCACAGACAGCTGATGTGGTGTGCACTGAAGTCCACAAGCAAAGGAAAAAGGTGAAAGGAGGAGAGCGTGTAGATGGCAGAAGGAATTATACAATGATCAAAATGTTCATGCTGTTTGTACATGGCTGGTATGAAAGTGAACTGTGTTTTGGTGTGATCATGGGTATAATCATACCGCCGATTCTATTGAAAAAACGCTTATTAAATGGAAGAAAACGCAAGGAAACGGGCATAACACACCAGAATTTGTCCAATAAAAACTCTTGTTTGCATCTGTTGGACTAGTGATTACACCCCAGATTAGCTAGAGGCAGGGAGGGGTGTGCAAGGCGGTATTGAATGTCTCACTGTCTGTCACATTGATTACTCAAATATTTCCCTTGACCTGTGCGCTCCAACCTTTCATTCCAAGGCTAGGTTGTAGCAACCTCATAATGGGTATAGGGAAATTAGAGTATCATGTATTAGCCTAAACCTATCGATGTTACATTAAGCTGAGGGAATGGAATACAAAATGGCAGTCATCCAATATGCTGTCATAGAAATAAGAATAGAAATGATCGTGCTCCCTCCTCTTAAACGTCACCAACGGCCACTGGTAATGATGTTTCTACCTTTAACCAGTTTAACTGCCTGCATCAAATGTCTGCCAGTGTTGAATGGTTAAAGTTTGATGCCAGGCTGAACTGAAGACACACTGAAAATGTCAAAATAAAATAAAATGTTATTGGTCACATACACATGCTTAGCAGATGTTATTGCGGGTGTAGCGAAATGCTTGTGTTTCTGTGACTGTGTGATTCTGTAGCAGCTGATGTTGTGACATCCTACAAGCCTCTCGGGCTGGTGTTTACAGAACCGTCGTTGCTGTATAGTTCATTTATAAGGGCCTTCTCAGAGAAGGCCTGTTAGACATTTTCTCTGTTTTTTTAAATCTGGATTTGTCTCCCTGTTGCAACTTGTAATAAACAGAATATATTTTTGACTGACATTATGAACGACTGCTCTCCTTTCTGTTTACTTGGAAATGCCCTTTACCATAAAGAGAAAAGTTAAAGGGTGTTAGATTAGTATTAGCTCTCTTCCAATGAGGAGAAAATATATTGTATTGCCAAACACAACACCGCAAGAGGGTTTCCATTACAGATAGGATGCAGGTGAAAATATTTATACTCAAGAAAGAGGCTCTGTGGATTTGCCTGCTAAAGGAATTGAACTTCAGTGTATGGATAGAACTTCAAATTTGGATGAATCCTACAATGACTAGTGTATGTTCAAACTGCAACTAACAGTAATGTGTTTCAAATCCATTGGGCGAGGAGACCTTTTGTGACCAACCCCAATACCAATGGGAATAAATTGCTATTGTTCAACTGTTCTGCTACAGTTCTGATTTATGAATTACTGTATTATTGTGTGTGACCTTACTCTCACAAAGTGATGAGCAGTGTGCGAACTACGGAGAGTTCCTCTGTCCAGTGTCTGTGTTATTTTGCCCATCTTAATCTTTTCTTTTTATTGGTCAGTCTGAGATATGGCTTTTTCTTTGGAACGTCCCGGAGTCGCCTCTTCACTGTTGACGTTGAGACTGGTGTTTTGCATGTACTATTTAATGAAACTGCCGGTTGAGGACTTGTGAGGCATCTGTTTCTCAAACTAGACACTCTATTGTACTTGTCTTCTTGCTCAATTGTGCACCGGGGCCTCCCACTCCTCTTTCTATTCTGGTTAGAGCCAGTTTGCTCTGTTCTGTGAAGGGAGTAGTACACAGTGTTGTACAAGATCTTCAGTTTCTTGGCAATTTCTTGCATGGAATAGCCTTCATCTCTCAGAACAAGAATAGACTGACGAGTTTCAGCAGAAAGGTCTTTGTTTCTGGCCATTTTGAGCCTGTAATCGAACCCACAAATGTTGATGCTCCAGATACTCAACTAGTCTAAGGCCAGTTTTACTGTTTCATTAATCAGTACAACAGTTTTCAGCTCTGCTAACATAATTGCAGAAGGGTTTTCTAATGGTTAATTAGCCTTTTAAAATTATAAACTTGGATTAGCTAACACAACGTGCCATTGGAACACAGGAGTGATGGTTGCTGATAATGGGCCTCTGTACACCTATGTAGATATTCCATAAAAAATCTGCCGTTTCCAGCTACAATAGTCATTTACAACATTAACAATGTCTACACTGTATTTCTAATCAATTAAATGTTATTTTAATGGAGAAAAAAATTGCTTTTCTTTCAAAAACAAGGACATTTCTAAGTGACCCCAAACTTTTGAACAGCAGAGTACAGTTGAAGTCATAAGTTTACATACACTTAGGTTGGAGTCATTAAAACTCGTTTTTCAACCACTCCACAAATGTCTTGTTAACAAACTATAGTTTTGTCAAGTCGGTTAGGACATCTACTTTGTGCATGACACAAGTAATTTTTCCAACAATTGTTTACAGACAGATTATTTCACTTATAACTCACTGTATCACAATTTCAGTGGGTCAGAAGTTTACATACACTAAGTTGACTATAACTTTAAACAGCTTGGAAAATTCCAGAAAATGATGTCATGGCTTTAGAAGCTTCTGATAGGCTAATTGACATAATTTGAGTCAATTGGAGGTGTACCTGTGGATGTATTTAAAAGCCTACCTTCAAACTCAGTGCCTCTTTGCTTGACATCATGGGAAAATCAAAAGAAATCAGCCAAGAACTCCACAAGTCTGGTTCATCCTTGGGATCAATTTCCAAATGCCTGAAGGTACCACGTTCATCTGTACAAACAATAGTAGGCAAGTATTAACACCATGGGATCACGCAGCCATCATACTTCTCAGGAAGAAGACTCGTTTTGTCTCCTAGAGGTGAACGTACTTTGGTGCGAAAAGTGCAAATCAATCCCAGAACAACAGCAAAGGACCTTGTGAAGATGCTGGAGGAAACAGGTACAAAAGTATCTATATCCACACTAAAACGAGTCCTATATCGACATAACCTGAAAGGCCCTCAGCAAGGAAGAAGCCACTGCTCCAAACCTCCATAAAAAATAGCCAGACTACGGTTTGCAACTGCACATGGGTGTCACACCCTGACCATAGTTTTCTTTGTATGTTTCTATGTTTTGGTTGGTCAGGGTGTGATCTGAGTGGGCATTCTATGTTGGATGTCTTGTTTGTCTATTTCTATGTCTGGCCTGATATGGTTCTCAATCAGAGGCAGGTGTTAGTCATTGTCTCTGATTGGGAACCATATTTAGGTAGCCTGGGTTTCACTGTGTGTTTGTGGGTGATTGTTCCTGTCTCTGTGTTTTGCACCAGACAGGGCTGTTTTTGGTTTTCCACGTTTATTGTTTTGTAGTGTTCGTGTTTATCTTTGTTTATTAAACATGAATCAATATAATCACGCTGCGTTTTGGTCCGCCTCTACTTCACCTAAAGAAAACCGTTACAGAATCACCCACCACAACAGGACCAAGCGGCGTGGTAACGGGCAACAGCAGCGAAAAGAGGAATGGACATGGGAGGACAGTTTGGACTTCAAGAATATGGACTATACTACTTGGGAGGAGATAGACAGGTGGGCGGTCGACCCAGGGAGAGTGCCGGAGCCCGCCTGGGATTCGATGGAGCAGTGCGCGGAAGGTTACAGGAGAATGAGGTTGGCGAAGCAAGCACGGCGGCGCGGACGGAAGCCCGAGAGTCAGCCCCCAAAATGTATTGGGGGGGGGGGGGGGGGCACAGGGGGAGTGTGGCAGAGTCAGGAGTCAGACCTGAGCCAACTCCCCCCGTTTATCGTGAGGAGCCAAGGAGGAGCTCAGAACCAGAGCTGGTGTTGGAAGTGAGCGAAGCAGAGACTGTGAAGGAGTTAATGGGGAAATTGGAGGAGAGAGATATGAGGGAGTTGCTGGTTTGGTGCATGAGGCACGACATCCGCCCGACGGAGCATGTCAGGGATTTAATGGCACCTGGGTCAGCTCTCCATACTCATCCTGAGGTGCGTGCTAGGGGTCTGGTGAAGACTGTGCCAGCCTCACGCACCAGGCCTCCTGTGCATCTCCCTAGCCTTGCACGTCCTGTGCCATCTCAGCACTACAGTGCTCCTAGCAGTGCTAACCGTGGCGGGCGTGGTGCTGGTCAGGCACCGTGTTATGCGGTGGTTCGCACGGTGTCCCCAGTACGCGTGCTTAGCCCGGTGTGCTACATCCCAGCTTCCCACATCTGCCGGGCTAGGGTGAAGATCCAGCCTGGGCGGTTGGTGCCAGCCCTGCTCTCAAGATCTCCAGTACGCCTTCACGGTCCGGTCCATCCAGTGCCACCTCCACACACCAGCCCTCTGGTGGCAGCTCCCCGCACCAGGCTTCCTGTGCGTGTCCTCGGCCCAGTACCACCAGTGCCAGCACCACGCATCAGGCCTACAGTGCGTCCCGCCTGTCCAGCGCTGCCGGGGCCTTCCTCCTCTCCAGCGCTGCCGGAGTCTCCCGCCTCTCCGGCGCTGCTAGAGCCTTCCTCCGCTCCAGCGCTGCCAGAGCCTTCCTCTTCTCCAGCGCAGCCGGAGTCTCCCGCCTGTTCGGCGCTACCAGAGCTTCCCGTCTGCCCAGCGTTGCCGGAGCTTCCCGTCTGCCCAGCGTTGCCGGAGCTTCCCGTCTGCCCAGCGCCATCTGAGCCACCCGTCTGCCCAGCGCCATCTGAGCCACCCGTCTGCCCAGCACCGCCTGAGCCACCCGTCTGCCCAGCGCCGCCTGAGCCACCCGTCTGCCCAGCGCCGCCAGTGCCGCCAGTCTGCCCAGCGCCGCCAGTGCCGCCAGTCTGCAAGGGGCCGCCAGTCTGCCAGGGGCCGCCAGGGGCCGCCAGTGCCGCCAGTCAGCCAGGGGCCGCCAGTGCCGCCAGTCAACCAGGGGCCGCCAGTGCCGCCAGTCTGCCAGGGGCCGCCAGTGCCCCTCAGCCAAGAGCCCCTGCCCCTCAGCCCCTCAGCCCCTCAGCTTCCCCTCTGTCCAGAGCTTCCCTTCTGTCCAGAGCTTCCCCTCTGTCCAGAGCTGCCCCTCTGTCCAGAGCTGCCGCCCCTCTGTCCAGAGCTGCCGCCCCTCTGTCCCGAGCTGCCGCCCCTCTGTCCCGAACTGCCGCCACTCTGTCCCGAGCTGCCGCCCCTCTGTCCCGAGCTGCCGCCCCTCTGTCCCGAGCTGCCGCCCCTCTGTCCAGAGCTTCCCTTCTGTCCAGAGCTTCCCCTCTGTCCAGAGCTGCCCCTCTGTCCAGAGCTGCCGCCCCTCTGTCCAGAGCTGCCGCCCCTCTGTCCAGAGCTGCCGCCCCTCTGTCCCGAGCTGCCGCCCCTCTGTCCCGAACTGCCGCCCCTCTGTCCCGAGCTGCCCCTCAGTCCAGTGGGGTCATTAAGTAGGGTCGCCGTGGCTAGGAGGCCACGGAAGCGGACAAGGTGGGGGACCAAGACTACGGTGAAGTGGGGGCCACGTCCAGCACCAGAGTGCCGCCAGTCAGCCAGGGGCCGCCAGTGCCGCCAGTCAGCCAGGGGCCGCCAGTGCCGCCAGTCTGCCAGGGGCCGCCAGTGCCCCTCAGCCAAGAGCCCCTGCCCCTCAGCCCAGAGCTTCCCCTCTGTCCAGAGCTTCCCCTCTGTCCAGAGCTTCCCTTCTGTCCAGAGCTGCCCCTCTGTCCAGAGCTGCCCCTCTGTCCAGAGCTGCCGCCCCTCTGTCCAGAGCTGCCGCCCCTCTGTCCCGAGCTGCCGCCCCTCTGTCCCGAACTGCCGCCACTCTGTCCCGAGCTGCCGCCCCTCTGTCCCGAGCTGCCGCCCCTCTGTCCAGAGCTTCCCTTCTGTCCAGAGCTTCCCCTCTGTCCAGAGCTGCCCCTCTGTCCAGAGCTGCCGCCCCTCTGTCCAGTGCTGCCGCCCCTCTGTCCCGAGCTGCCGCCCCTCTGTCCCGAGCTGCCGCCCCTCTGTCCCGAACTGCCGCCCCTCTGTCCCGAGCTGCCCCTCAGTCCAGTGGGGTCATTAAGTAGGGTCGCCGTGGCTAGGAGGCCACGGAAGCGGACAAGGTGGGGGACCAAGACTACGGTGAAGTGGGGGCCACGTCCAGCACCAGAGCCGCCACCGCAGACAGATGCCCACCCAGACCCTCCCCAATAGGTTCAGGTTTTGCGGCCGGAGTCCGCACCTTGGGGGGGGGGGGGTACTGTCACACCCTGACCATAGTTTGCTTTGTATGTTTCTATGTTTTGGTTGATCAGGGTGTGATCTGAGTGGGCATTCTATGTTGGATGTCTTGTTTGTCTATTTCTATGTCTGACCTGATATGGTTATCAATCAGAGGCAGGTGTTAGTCATTGTCTCTGATTGGGAACCATATTTAGGTAGCCTGGGTTTCACTGTGTGTTTGTGGGTGATTGTTCCTGTCTCTGTGTTTTGCACCAGACAGGGCTGTTTTTGGTTTTCCACGTTTATTGTTTTGTAGTGTTCGTGTTTATCTTTGTTTATTAAACATGAATCAATATAATCACGCTGCGTTTTGGTCCGCCTCTACTTCACCTAAAGAAAACCGTTACAATGGGGACAAAGATCGTAGTTTTTGGAGAAATGTCCTCTGGTCTGATGAAACAAAAATAGAACTGTTTGACCATAATGACCATTGTTATGTTTGGAGGAAAAGGGGGAGACTTGCAAGCCGAAGAACACGATCTCAACCGTAAAGCATGGGGGTGGCAGCATCATGTTGTGAGGGTGCTTTGCTGCAGGAGGGACCGGTGCAATTCACAAAATAGATATCATCATGAGACAGAAAATTGGTGGATATATTGAAGCAACATCTCAAGACATCAGTCAGGAAGTTAAAGCTTGGTTGCAAGTCGGTCTTTCAAAATGACAATGACCCCAAGCATACTTCCAAAGTTCTGGCACAATGGCATGAGAACAACAAAGTCAAGGTATTGGAGTGGCCATCACAAAGCCTTGACCTCAAACCTATAGAAAATTTGTGGGCAGAACTGAAAAAGCATGTGCGAGCTAGGATGCCTACAAACCCGACTCAGTTACACCAGCTCTGTCAGGAGGAAGGGGCCAATATTCACCCAGCTTATTGTAGGAAGCTTGTGGAAGGCTACCTTCAACGTTTGACCCAAGTTAAACAATTTAAACGCAATGCTACCAAATACTAATTGAATGTATGTAAACTTCTGACCCACTGGGAATGTGATGAAAGAAATAAAAGCTGAAATAAATCACTCTCTGTTATTATTGACATTTCACATTCTTAAAATAAAGTGGTGATCCTAACTGACCTAAGACAGGGAATTATTTTTAGGATTAAATGTCAGGAATTGTGAATATCTGAGTTTAAATGTATTTAGTTAGCTAAGGTGTATTTTATCTTCCGACTTCAACTGTAAATATACATGAGGCCCCTTGATGATGTGAGGGCTGAGGCAATTGCCTATTCTATCTAATGGTGAGTCTGCCAGTGAGCACACTAACACCTCGTTCCTTGGATGGTGGAGGCTTGCCATGCCATTTTCCCATTGCAAAGAGAAGGGCAGGACATGGTTAAAGATGATGACATTTTTTAGGTATGTTTTTTTTTCTTGTTTTTGGACATAAAATACTGTAAAAGCACCAGGAAATTAGCTAAAAGTTATTTTAATTTAGGAAATATTCTCCCAAGTATTCCCACGCATAAAGGAAGAGGCATACCGTATGTGATCGTATCCCTATGCAATACATTTTTTAAATGAATCTATTTCGGATTCTTGCGGTCAATTTGCAGTGTATAAATTATTTATAACCAGGTTCAGGCCCCCAGACAATCCCGCTCAAGGAAAAATTGGCTCACGGCTGAATGTAATTGGGGACCCCTGCAATTCTAGGACTACAGGACATACGGAGCCTTCAGAAAGTATTCATATTCCTTGACTTATTCCACATTTTCTTGTGTTACAGCCTGAATTCAAAATGGATTCAATATTTTTTTCTCACCCATCTACACACAGTATCCCTTAAATGACCCTTAACCTTGTTCTGAACACCTCCAAAACAAAGGTAATGTGGTTTGGTAAGATGAATGCCCATCTTCCCACAGGTGTTATTACTACCTCTGAGGGTTTAGAGCTTGAGGTAGTCCCCTCATACAAGTACTTGGGAGTATGGCTAGACAGTGCACTGTCCTTCTCTCAGCACATATCATATCTGCAGGCTAAAGCTAAAATCTAGACTTGGTTTCCTCTATTGTAATCGCTCCTCTTTCACCCCAGCTGCCGAAATAACCCTGATTCAGATGACCATCCTACCCATGCTAGTTTACGAGACATCATTTATAGATCAGTAGGTAAGGGTGCTCTCGAGCGGCTAGATGTTCTTTACCATTCGGCCATCAGATTTGCCACCAATGCTCCTTATAGGACACATCACTGCACTCTATGCTCCTCTATAAACGGGTCATTTCTGTATACACATCACAAGACCCACCAGTTGATGCTTATTTATAAAACCCTCTTAGGCCTCATTCCCCCCTATCTAAGATATTTACTTTAACCCTCATCCTCTACATACAATACCCGTTCTGCCAGTCACATTCTGTTAAAGGTCCTCAAAGCACACACATCAGTGGGTCGCTCCTCTTTTCAGTTCTCTGCAGCTAGCAACTAGAACGAGCTGCAACAAACACTCAAACTGGACAGTTTTATTTAAATCTCTTCATTTAAAGACTCAATCATGGACACTATAACTGACAGTTGGGGCTGCCTTGTGTGATGTATTGTTGTCTCTACCTTCTTCCCTTTGTGCTGTTGTCTGTGCCCAATAATGTTTGTACCATGTTTTGTGCTGCTACCATGTTGTTTTGCTACCATGTTGTTGTTACGTTGTGTTGTGTTGTCATGTGTTGCTGACTTGCTATGTTGTTGTCTTAGTTCTCTCTTTATGTAGTGTTGTGTTGTCTCTCTTGTTGTGATGTGTGTATGTCCTATATTTATATTCTGTTTATTTATTTTTTTAAATCCCAGGGCCCTGTCCCTGCAGGAGGCTTTTTTGCGTTTTGGTAGGCCGTCATTGTAAATAAGAATTTGTTCTTAACTTACTTGCCTAGTTAAATAAAGGTTCAATAAAAAAGTTTGTGCAAAACTTGTCGTCAAGGCGAAGAATTGTAATGCGTGCGTACTGGCGGAAGAGAAGTCAGGCGCAGGAGAGCAAAGACTGTGTTACAACGGTGCAGTTTAATAATATAAAAATCACAGTGAACAAAAACAATAAATAAATACAATGGGACGAAACCCTTCGCACGCCAGACATAACGTTCACAAACTCTTACAATCAACAATACCGACAAGGACATGTGGGGAACAGAGGGTTAAATACACAACATGTAATTGATGGGATTGAAACCAGGTGTGTGGGAAGACAAGACAAAACAAATGGAAAATGAAAGGTGGATTGGCGATGGCTAGAAGTCCGGTAATGTCGCCCGCCGAAGTCGCCCGAACAAGGAGAGGGACCGACTTCGAAGGAAGTCGTGACAAGAATCTCAAATATAAAATATATATTTTGATTTGTTTAACACTTTTTTTGTTACTACACGATTCCATATGTGTTATTTCATAGTTGATGTCTTCACTATTATTCTACAATGTAGAAAACCCTTGAAGGAGTAGGTATGTCCAAACTTTTGACGAGTACTGTATATACTCCAGACTCCGACATTGCTCGTCCTAATATTTCAATATTTCTTAATTCCATTCTTTTACTTTGTGATTTTTGTGTATTGTTGTGTATTGTTAGATAATACTGTACTGTTGGATCTAGGAACACAAGCATTTCACTATACCCGCAATATCATTAGCAAAACATGTGTATGCGACCGATACAATTTGATTTGATTTGATTTGAATGATCAGGTGATCTTCCTTTTTTGTATACTCAGTGTAGAAACCCAGTACAATAGGCTTCACCCCACCTTGAGCGCTTACATTTTTATTTTGAACTTTAAACTGTTGGAAAAGTAACCATACGTATGGTTTTCAAAGTTAGTCTACACCTGTTGTTTACGAAGCATGTGGCAAATTTGATATTTGATTGATTTTAAATGGGACGTTGAACGGAAAGTTTTTGCCAATTCCCCTTTGGCCACCAGCGTTTGTTGTGACATGACACAAGGTTTTAACCCCAGAATTTAGATTTGGATATCAGGCGTGAAGCAATGAAGAGCTAGCTGCTCAAGTGGCTGAACTTTGAATTAAAGTAAACATTATGGGTATCAATATTGATGGTGCTCTTCAGGTAGGCAGGTTTTTATGCTTCGGAAATAACAAAGGCACTGAAGGCATATTCCACCTTGATCACAAACCCAATAACCCAACTACAGCCTTATTGAAATGAGTCAATGATTGACCAGATGTCTCTTTACCATATTACTGGAATATTTTGTATACATCCTTTAATTGAAAAGCAAAATAGTGTTTTTCACTACTAATTAGTTTGACAATACTATGTAGGTGTAATACTACACCTACTGGTCTATAAAATAAGCAAAGACGATATAGAGTATAGAAGACCACCATTGTACCACTATTTCAGTAGCAGGGGGCAACAAAGTGTCCCAAAGTAGAATTTCCAGTCCAGTGTTTAAAGTTGGAAATGAGCTCAACAGATCTGAGATTTTAAGATATGAATGATTGGAATAATGCTTCTAATCCCTGAACAATGCTTCCTCTGTCATTAGTTTGCAGACATTATTATTCACATTTCATGTTAATTTGGCACTCACTCCCTAACAAATGAAAGAGATGCAATGGAAGGTGTTATGAAATCCTGTGCTGCACAGTCACAACACACAGTCTAATTTAGACTACTCCATGTATTGGTTTTGAGGTGGACTGTCTATGTGTTTAGCTGCAAAAATACCTCAGGGCTATCCGATGAGGCACATACTGGTTGAATCAACGTTGTTTTCACGGCATTTCAATGAAATTACGTTGAACCAACGTGGAATAGATGTTGAATAGACCTCTGTGCCCAGTGGGATGTGACTCAACCATTACAGTCGGTGGATTGGTAAATAGCTAACTGTAAGCTTATTTAACCTATTGCCTTCCTCAAAGGGACACCCACCTGGCTGTAGGCTATGGAGACACAACACACAGCTAGCTAGCCAATGTATTTCCCCAAGACAACCACAACAGATGCTAACAATAGCATTAGCATCTTTGACACCACATTCAGTCAATAGCCATATTAAATGCCTAGGAGGTTGCAATCAATACAATTGGAAAACCACATCATCATTAGCGCCAAAAGATTCTGTTTTAAAGGCCAGAAGCCAGGTCCGATAATGTCACTTTCTCCCTAAATCAACAGAGATAAGCATCTGCTCTCTTGAATGGGCATATAGCCTGTATCCAGAAAATGGTAGCTACCTGATAGGGGATCCTGTCAAAACCAGCAAAGTGACACTGGAATAAATTTACCATCTGTTTGTAACAATGACTTGAGATTTTGAAGTGACCACTTTCTCTCACCCAGGTACATCAAAACCAATTGTCAGCGAAGGTCATACATTTATTTTGATGCAGGGCAAGTCTGTTGGACAATACTCAAGTCCTCTTGCCTCTCACTGCAAAATGATGCAGTAAAGTATATGACACATGGTATTTGCACCTGATCGGCCATTGTCACTTTGAAGGCTATTCACCTAAACCCACTGTGTGTCAAGACAATTGGGGTCGAGAGAGACAAGAAACAGCTTGGCAGTCAAAAGTATAGTTTGGAGAATTCTTTCCTGTGCCACTAGCGGGCCCTATTCATTCAAAACTGGTATCCATGAGTTTACCAAAGTAGCAGCATTCGCACAAAACTGAAAGCACGAACCACCGCTTTTAATCATGGCAAGACGACTAGAAACATGACTGAATACAAACAGTGCAGCTATTCCCTCCACAAGGCAATCAAACAAGCAAAGTGTCAGTATAGAGACAAAGTGGAGTCGCAATTCAACGGCTCAAACACACGACGTATGTGGCAGGGTCTACAGTCAATCACAGATTACAAAAAGAAAACCAGCCCAGACGGCAGCCCTAGCAGCGTCTTTAGAGCATGCGCAGACCAGCTGGCTGGTGTGTTTACGGACATATTCAATCAATCCCTATCCCAGTCTGCTGTCCCCACATGCTTCAAGAGGGCCACCATTGTTCCGGTTCCCAAGAAAGCAAAGGTAACTGAACTAAATGACTACCGCCCCATTGAACTCACTTATGTCATCATGAAGTGCTTTGAGAGACTAGTCAAGGATAATATCCCCTCCACCCTCCCTGACGCGATACAATCGCCATCACACTGCACACTGCCCTATCCCATCTGGACAAGAGGAATACCTATGTAAGAATACTGTTCATTGACTCCCGGGTGGCGCAGTGGTTAAGGGCGCTGTACTGCAGCGCAAGCTGTGCCACCAGAGACTCTAGGTTCGCGCCCAGGCTCTGTCATAACCGGCCGCGACCGGGAGGTCCGTGGGGTGACGCACAATTGGCCTGGTTAGGGAGGGCTTGGCCGGTAGGGATATCCTTGTCTCATCGCGCACCAGCGACTCCTGTGGCGGGCTGGGCGCAGTGCATGCTAACCAAGGTTGCCAGGTGCACAGTGTTTCCTCCGACACACCCATTCCGGGTTGGATGCGCGTTGGATGCGCGCTGTGTTAAGAAGCAGTGCGGCTTGGTTGGGTTGTGTATCGGAGGACGCATGACTTTCAACCTTCGTCTCTCCCAAGCCTGTATGGGAGTTGTAGCGATGAGACAAGATAGTAGCTACTAAACAATTGAATACCACGAAATTGGGGAGAAAAAGGGGTAAAAAAAAAGAAGGAGAAAAAATAGTGTTCATTGACTACAGCTCAGCATTTAACATCACCTCCAAACTCGTCATTAAGCTCGAGACCCTGGGTCTTGACCCCGCCCTGTGCAACTGTGTTGGACTTTAGGAACGCCCCCAGGTGGTGAGGTAGGAAACAACATCTCCACCCCGCTGATCCTTAACACTGGGGCCCCACAGGGTGTGTTCTCATCCCTCTCCTGTTCTCCCTGTTCACCCATGACTGCGTTGCCATGCACGCCTCCAACTCAATCATCAAGTTTCCAGACGACACAACAGTGGTAGGCTTGATTGCCAACAACGACGAGACAGCCTACAAGGAGGGCCCTCGGAGTGTGGTGTCAGGAAAATAACTTCTCATTCAATGTGAACAAAACAAAGGAGATGATCGGGACAGTAGTGGAGAAGGTGGAAAGCTTTAAAATCCTCGGCGTACACATCACGGACAAACGGTGAAGAAGGCTCAAAATGGTCCACCCATACAGACAACATGGTGAAGAAGGCTCAACATGGTCCACCCATACAGACAACATGGTGAAGAAGGCTCAACATGGTCCACCCATACAGACAACATGGTGAAGAAGGCTCAACATGGTCCACCCATACAGACAACATGGTGAAGAAGGCTCAAAATGGTCCACCCATACAGACAACATGGTGAAGAAGGCTCAAAATGGTCCACCCATACAGACAACATGGTGAAGAAGGCTCAACATGGTCCACCCATACAGACAACATGGTGAAGAAGGCTCAAAATGGTCCACCCATACAGACAACATGGTGAAGAAGGCTCAAAATGGTCCACCCATACAGACAACATGGTGAAGAAGGCTCAAAATGGTCCACCCATACAGACAACATGGTGAAGAACACGCAACAGCGCCTATTCAACCTCAAGAGGCTGAAGAAATTAGGCTTTTCACCTAAAACACTCACAAACTTTTACAGTTGCACAATCAAGAGCATCCTGTCGGGCTGTATCACCGCCTGGTACGGCAACTGCACCGCCCTCAACAGCAAGGCTCTCCAGAGGGTAGTGCGGTCTGCACAAAGCATCACCGGGGGCAAACTACCTGCCCTCCAGGACACCTACACCACCCGATATCACAGGAAGACCAAAAAGATAATCAAGGACAACAACCACCCGAGCCACTGCCTGTTCAACCCGTTATCATCCAGAAGGCGAGGTCAGTACAGATGCATCAAAGCAGGGACCGAGAGACTGAAAAACAGCTTCTATCTCAAGGCCATCAGACTGTTAAACTAACATAGAGAGGCTGCTGCCAACATACAGACTCAAATCTCTGGCCACTGCAATAAATGGACTTAATAAAGGTATCACTAGTCACTTTAAATAATGACACTTTAATAATGTTTACATATTATATTACTCATCTCATATGTATGTACTGTATTCTATACCATCTACTGCGTCTTGCCTATGCCGCACGGCCATCACTCATCCATATATTTATATGTACATATTCTTATTTATTCCTTTACATTTGTGTGTATACGGTAGTTGTTGTGAATTTGTTAGATTACTTGTTAGATATTACTGCATTGTCGGAACTAGAAGCACAAGCATTTCGCTACACTCGCATTAACATCTGCTAACCATGTGTATGTGACAAATAAAATTTGATTTGATTTGACATCATACCTCTCTCCGCATTACAACGGTTTGTTTGAATCAATACCAATTGAGTTGTATTTGTTACACCTAAGTATAGTTTCATTGGATAAATGAATGCAAACACACTCTCACTCAGTAAGACAAATGTTGTTTTCCTCAAAAGACTCGAACACCAGCGTAGATATACAGCAACATCTACCACAGGGCTTCCATTCTTCTAAATAAACTTGTAAATTGATCTGACTCTATAATGACTTGAATATATTACTATAATTCCTACAAAAACATTTTGATTTACAAGTTTATTTAGAATGGGAGCCCAAAAGTAGTTGCTATATTCTAAGCTGGTATCCAAGTCTTATGACCTGATTGGCTGTATGTTAATGTGGATAATGTTGCACAATATTACTTGCTTGATTAATGTGTGGCCTTCAAATGGTTTCCTTTAGAAAAAGTGATGATGCCCTTGACGTTCTCTACAAATGCTTATCTGACTTCTCAAATCGCTCCAAATGTAACTATATTTTCTCTTTCCTTTCCCGTTCACCCCCTTCTTTGTTTATCCTTTCTTGTTGGAACAGTTGATGAAATTATCCAGTGTTTTGCATATATTACACCATATAGATACAGTATTAAAGAATACAGTTTCTGTAGGGTAAAATAGCGCTGCTTTATTTTGGCCCAGTTTACCAGACACAGATTAAACTAGACTAGGTTTATCTATGTCTGGGAAACCAGCCTTTTAAGGTAGTAGTTTGGACTGATGAGTCATCTTTTCAGAATGTCTCCATAGAACAGTAGTACTACAATATTGTATAGCCTACATGATTTGGAAAGGACTTGTGGCAGCTAATGGATGGTTATGTACATTTACCTTTGAGTAATTTAGTTTTATCCAGAGCGAATTAAAGTGCATTCATTTTAAGATAGCTCGGTGGTACAACCACATATCTCAATCATAGTAAGTACATTTCCCTCAATAAAGTAGCTACCAGCAAAGTCAGTGCTAGTAGGGGGAAAAAAGTTTGCGAAAGGCAAGGGTGTAAATTTGTTCCCAATTTTTTACAAGAGGGGAAGTGCTTGGAAATGATGATGTCATACTTTATCTTAATATCCACCAGAGCACCTCTGTCTTTCTGGAGGAGTTTTGTCCTCTGGTTGTAATAAGATTGCATTACATCGAAGTTCAAGCAAGCAGAAAATACATTGACTTAATTCAATCAAATGAAATATCACCATAACTACGTGGATAATGGTTAAATGTGGAGAGATAGTGGATGGCCGAGTGAGGCAGTGACAGTGATGTTTTGGATGAGTTGTTGTTTAAGCTCTGATAGGGCAGATTGACTAATACTAACTGATGCACGTTGTAGAACATGGGCGACCAGCCCGCAAGTGATTTGATAAAACTGGGTGATTTGAGCCCTGAATGCTGATTGGCTGACAGCCGTGGTATATTTAAGCAATAAGGCCCAAGGGGGTGTGGTATATGGCCAATATACCACCTTATTGCTTAAATATATTTAAGAATTTCTGTTTTTGGTTTTAAAAAAGACTGTAAAATCACAAGCAAAAAATGTGTTGCCATGTATTTCCACAAATAAAAGAGAGACAAATGAGATTTAGTCTCAATGTAATCGAGTCATTTTCAAATACATTTTCTTTTTGGCCGTGGTTGTGGACAATTTGCAGCATACAAATTATTAGAATTATGTTCCCCCGACAATCAGCTCGGAAAAAATGATGCGGCTGAATCTACAATATTTGCCTACCCCCTAGTATAGAAGCTTCGATTCAAGGGCACTGTCATTTAAATCAAGGTTGTGGTCTGCTGCCTCCTATTGACGAATAGGTGAATTATATCTACTATTCATTCTAACGTTGCCAATTGGTATACAGTACATCGTGGAACCATGCTGCATTGTACAGGTAACTGCCAAAATATAGAAAATATCAACATAAAGTGTCTTAATAGGGCGTTGGGCCACAATGAGCTGCCAGAACAGCTTCAACGCACCTTAGCATAGATTCTACAAGTGTCTGGAACTCTATTGGAGGGATGCGACACCATTTTGCCAGAACAGCTTCAATGCACCTTGGCGTAGACTCTGGAACTCTATTGGAGGGATGTGATACCATCCTTCCATGAGAAATGACATTTTTGGTGTTTTGTTGATGGTCGTGGAAAACGCTGTCTCAGGCACTGCCAGAACCAATTGGGTTGAGATCTGGTGACACACACACACACACACACACAAATCCGAACCATGGACAGCCACATCTATTTAGCTGACGTTGATTTGATTAAATTGTTTTTGGTATCTTTTAGCATAGGTGATTTGATGATGTTTAAATAGTGGAGGGAGCTCCTGTTTTCTTTGCGACTTGCGGTTGTTTAGTGGTCCGGAAATTTCGTAAACATTATCTTGCTTGATCGTGTTGTAGGTCATGTAACTCTTTCTTACATGCAATACGCGTTGTGGACTTTGTGGAGGTTGCTCTCCAGTTTTGTGATGAAACAAAGTTGTGGTTGAATTAATTTTGACATTGAGATGCAGCCCATGATATCTCTAGCTTAAACAGATGGATTTTGATGGGGATTTTAAAATGATTTATTCATTACGTCTTGATCAGATATATATATATATATTTATTTTATTTTTTATTTTAATGCCCAGCTAATGAGGCCCCTTGATGATGTGAGGCCTGAGGCCTCTTCTGTCTAATGGTAAGTCTGCCAGTGAGCATACTAACTTAATACCTGGATGGTGGAGGCTTACCATGCCATTTTCCCACAATGCTAATTTCCCAAAGCTAAGAGCAGGGCAGGGCATGGCGATCCTCAACCAAATTGAAATGTTTTGGGATGAGTCAAACCACAGAGTGAAGGAAAGCAGCCAACAAGTACTCAGCATATGTGGGAACTCCTTCAAGGCTTTTGGAAAATCATTCCAGGTGAAGCTGGCTGAGAGAATGCCAAGAGTGTGTAAAGCTGTCATTAAGGCAAGGTTAGCTATTTGAAGAATCTCAAATATAAAATATATTTAGATTTGTTTAACACTTTTTTGGTTACTATATGATTCCATATGTGTTATTTCATAGTTGTGATGTCTTCACTATTATTCTGCAATGTAGAAAATAGTAGAAATAAAAGAAAAACCCTTGAATGAGTAGGTGTATCCAAACTTTTGACTAGTGCTATATATACTGTATTCTAGTCAAGGCCTATCCTATTGAACTATTGATGTACATATACTATTATATCCTACATATTCTTCAGATATTCTACATATTATATCCACATACTGTTCCTAATGTCTATACATCCCATACATGTATATACTCCGGACTCCAACATTGCTCGTCCTAATATTTCTATTAGATATTGTTAGATTTTACTGCATTGTTGGAGCTAAAAACAAATGCATTTCAATACACCCGGAAACGTGTATGTGACTAATAGAATTTGATTTGATTTGAATTAGCAGGTGTTCTTCATTTTTTGTATACTCAGTGTACAAACCTAATACATAGGTTTCACCTCACCTTGAGCGATTACATTTTTGTAATTTTTTTCTTTACTTTTGGAAAAGTACCCCTGTGAGTATGGTTTTCAATGTTAGTCAACACTGTGTGACAAATAACATTTGATTTGATGTTGATTGATTTTGAATGGGATGTTGAAAATAACATTTTTGCCAATTCCCCTTTGGCCACCAGCGTTCATTGTGACATGACACAAGATTTTAACCCCCAGAATTGAGGTTTGGATATCAAGAGTGAAGCAATGAAGAGTTAGCTGCTCAAGTGGCTGAACTTTGAATTAAAGTAAACATTATGGGTATCAATATTGATGGTGCTCTTCAGGTAGGCAGGTTTTTATGCTTCGGAAATGTCAAATAACAAAGGCACTGAAGGCATATTCCACCTCGATCACAAACCCAATAACCCAACTACATCCTTATTGAAATGAGTCAATGAATGAAAATTAGGTTTATCACATTTATTCCATAGAATACCAGATACCACTTTACCATATTACTGGAATATACTATATGAATCCTATCATTGAAAAGCAAAATAGTGTTTATCCCTGTTATTTAGTTTTTCAATACTATGTTAGGTTACACCTACTGGTCTATAAAATAAGCAAATACAATATAGAGTATAAATCAAATCAAATCAAATGTTATTGGTCACATACACATGGTTAGCAGATGTTAATGCGAGTGTAGCGAAATGCTTGTACTTCTAGTTCCGACAGTGCAGTAATATCTAACAAGTTATCTAGCAATTTCCCAACAACTACCTAATACACACAAATATAAAGGGGTGAATGAGAATATGTACATATAAATATATGGATGAGCAATTGCCGAGCGGCATAGGCAAGGTGCAATAGATGGTATAAAATACGGTATATACATATGATGAGTAATGTAAGATATGTAAACATTATTAAAGTGGCATTATTTAAAGTGGCATTGTTTAAAGTGACTAGTGATTGGGTCTCAATGTAAGCAGCATCCTCTGAGTTAGTGATTGCTGTTTATCAGTCTGATAGCAATCATATACTGTTTAGCAGGGGGCAGGGCTACCGACATTGAGGCTAATCTGAAGATGGTGCTGGCTAAAGCTAAAACTAGCGAGTGTAGAGAGTATAGAGATATTGTTATTCACGTCGGCACCAACGATGTTAGGATGAAACAGTCAGAGGTCACCAAGTGCAACATAGCTTCGGCGTGTAAATCAGCTAGAAAGATGTGTCGGCATCGAGTAATTCTCTCTGGCCCCCTCCCAGTTAGGGGGAGTGGTGAGCTCTACAGCAGAGTTTCACAACTCAATCGCTGGTTGAAAACTGTTTTCTGCCCCTCCCAAAAGATAGAATTTGTAGAGAATTGGCCCTCTTTCTGGGACTCACCCACAAACAGGACCAAGCCTGGCCTGTTGAGGAGTGACGGACTCCATCCTAGCTGGAGGCGTGCTCTCATCTTATCTACGAACATAGACAGGGCTTTAACTCCCCTAGCTCCACAATGAAATAGGGTGCAGGCCAGGCAGAAGGTTGTTAGCCAGCTGCCAGCTTAGTGGAATCTGCCACTAGCACAGTCAGTTTACTCAGTTCAGCTATCCCCATTGAGACCTTGTCTGTGCCTCGACCTAGGTTGGGCAAAACTAAACATGGCGGTGTTCGCCTTAGTAATCTCACTAGAATAAAGACCTCCATTCCTGCCATTATTGAAAGAGATCGTGATACCTCACATCTCAAAATAGGGCTACTTAATGTTAGATCCCTTACTTCAAAGGCAATTATAGTTAATGAACTAATCACTGATCATAACCTTGATGTGATTGGCCTGACTGAAACATGGCTTAAGCCTGATGAATTTACTGTGTTAAATGAGGCCTCACCTCCTGGTCACACTAGTGACCATATCCCCCACGCATCCCGCAAAGGCGGATGTGTTGCTAACATTTACGATAGCAAATTTAAATTTACAAATAAATAAACAACGTTTTCGTCTTTTGAGCTTCTAGTCATGAAAGCTATGCCGCCTTCTCAATAACTTTTTATAGCTACTCTTTACAGGCCTCCTGGGCCATATACAGCGTTCCTCATGGAGTTCCCTGAATTCCTATTGGAACTTGTAGTCATAGCAGATGATATTCACATTTTTGGTGACTTTAATATTCACATGGAAAAGTTCACAGACCCACGCCAAAAGGCTTTCGTGGCCATCATCAACTCAGTTGGGTTTTATCCAACATGTCTCCGGACCTACTCACTGCCACAGTCATACTCTGGACCTAGTTTTGTCCCATGGAATAAATGTTGTGGATCTTAATGTTTTTCCTCATAATCCTGGACTATCGGACCACCATTTTATTACTTTTGCAATCGCAACAAATAATCTGCTCAGACCCCAACCAAGGAGCATCTAAAGTCATGCTATAAATTCTCAGACAATCCAAAAATTTATTAATGCCCTTCCAGACTCCCTCTGCCTACCCAAGGACGTCAGATGACAAAAATCAGTTAACCACCTAACTGAGGAACTCAATTTAACCTTGCGCAATACCCTAGATGCAGTTGCACCCCTAAAAACAACTTGTCATAAGAAACTAGCTCCCTGGTATACAGAAAATACCCGAGCTCTGAAGCAGGCTTCCAGAAAATTGGAACGGAAATGGCTCCACACCAAACTGGAAGTCTTCCGACTAGCTTGAAAAGACAGTACCGTGCAGTATCGAAGAGCCCTCACTGCTGCTCGATCATCCTATTTTTCCAACATAATTGAGGAAAATAAGAACAATCTGAAATTTATTTTTGATACTGTCACAAAGCTAACTAAAAAGCAGCATTCCTCCAGAGATGATAGCTTTCACTTCAGCAGTAATAAATCCATGAAATTCTTTGAGGAAAAGATCATGACATTAGAAAGCAAATGATGGATTCCTCTTTAAATCTGCATATTCCTCCAAAGCTCAGTTGTCCTGAGTCTGCACAACTCTGCCAGGACCTAGGATCAAGGGAGACTCAAGTGTTTTAGTACTATATCTCTTGACACAATGGTGAAAATAATCATGGCCTCTAAACCTTCAAGCTACATACTGGACCCTATTCCAAACTAAACTACTGAAATAGCTGCTTCCTGTGCTTGGCCCTCCTCCTCTCTATCCACCAGATGTGTACCAAACTCACTAAAATGGGCAGTAATAAAGCCTCTCTTAAAAAATCCAAACGTTGACCCAGAAAATATAAAAAACGATCTGCCAATATCGAATCTCCAATTCCTCTCAAACATTTTTAGAAAAAGGTGTTGCGCAGCAACTCACTGCCTTCCTGAAGACAAACAATGTATACAAAATGTTTCAGTCTGGTTTTAGACCCCATCATAGCACTGAGACTGCACTTGTGAAGGTGGTAAATGACCATTTACTGGCGTCAGACTGAGGCTCTGCATCTGTCCTCGTGCTCCTAGACCTTAGTGCTGTTTTTGATACCATCGATCACCATATTCTTTTGGAGAGATTGGAAACCCAAATTGGTCTACACGGACAAGTTCTGGCCTGGTTTAGATCTTATCTGTCGGAAAGATATCAGTTTGTTTCTGTGAATGGTTTGTCCTCTGACAAATCAACTGTAAATTTCGATGTTCCTCAAGGTTCCGTTTTAGGACCACTATTGTTTTCACAAAATATTTTACCTCTTGGGGATGTCATTCGAAAACATAATGTTAACTTTCACTGCTATGCGGATGACACACAGCTGTACATTTCAATGAAACATGGTGAAGCCACAAAATTGCCCTTGCTGGAAGCCTGTGTTTCAGACATAAGGAAGTGGATGGCTGCAAATGTTCTACTTTTAAACTCGGAGCAAACAGAGATGCTTGTTTTAGGTCCCAAGAAACAAAAAGATCTTCTGTTAAATCTGACAATTAATCTTGATGGTTGTAATGTCGCCTCAAATATAACTGTGAAGGACCTCGGCGTTACTCTGGACCCTGATCTCTCTTTTGACAAACATATCAAGACTGTTTCAAGGAAAAAAAAAATCTGAAACTTTCTGTCCATAAATGATGCAGAAAAATGCATCCATGCTTTTGTCACTTCTAGGTTCGATGACTGCACTGCTCTACTTTCTGGCTACCTGGATAAAGCACTAAATAAACTTCAGTTAGTGCTAAATACGGCTGCTAGAATCCTGACTAGAACCAAAGAATGTGATCATACTACTTCAGTGCTAGCCTCCCTACACTGGCTTCCTGTTAAGGCAAGGGCTGATTCCAATGTTTTACTGCTAACCTACAAAGCATTACACGGGATTGCTCCTACCTATCTTTCCGATTTGGTCCTGTCGTTCGTACCTACACGTATGCTATGGTCACAAGACGCAGGCCTCCTAATTGTCCCTAGAATTTCTAAGCAAACAGGTGGAGGCAGGGCTTTCTCCTATAGAGCTCCATTTCTATGGAATGGTCTGCCTACCCATGTGAGAGACGCAGACTTGGTCTCACGAAGGGCTATATAAATAAATTTGATTTGATTTAAGTAATCAACGTACTTTACTCAAAATACAAAAATACAAGGCAGATAAACGAGCCCACAATAACGGACCGTTTTACAAAGAACAATCACTCACAAACAAACTTGGGGAATAGAGGGTTAAATAATAAACAGGTAATTGGGTGAGTGAAACCAGGTGTATAAGACTAAGACAAAACAAATGGAAAATGAAAAGTGGATCGGCGGTGGCTGGAAGGCCGGTGACATCAACCGCCGAACGCCGCCCGAACAAGGAGAGGGACCGACTTCGGTGGAAGTCATGACAGGCATTTGATTGTAAGGAATTCTCGGTCGGGGGAGTAGAAGGACTTGAGTTCCTGTATTTTGTTATGATTACACCATGAGTTGTTAATCATGAAGCACACACCCCTGCCCTTCCTCTTCCCAGAGAGGAGTTTATCTCTGTCGGCGCAATTCATGGAGAAACCCGGCGGCTGAACCGATTCTGACAACATATCCCGAGAGAGCCATGTTTCTGTGAAACAAAGGATGTTACAATCTCTGATGTCTCTCTGGAAGGCAACCCTTGCTCGAATTTCACCGACCTTGTTGTCAAGAAACTGGACATCGGCGAGTAGTATACTAGGGAGCGATGGGCGATGTGCACGTCTACAGAGCCTGACCAGGATACTGCTCCGTCAGCCCCTTCTGAGGCGCTGTTGGTTTGGTTTGGCTTCTGGGATTAGGTCCATTGTCCTGGGTGGTGGTCTGCTTCGGGAAAGTCGTATTCCTGGTCGTAATGTTGACGCTGCTCTTATATCCAATAGTTCTTCCCGGCTGTATGTAATAAGACTTAGAAGACCACCATTGTACCACTATTTCAAATCAAATCACATTTTATTTGTCACATACACATGGTTAGCAGATGTTAATGCGAGTGTAGCGAAATGCTTGTGCTTCTAGTTCAGACAATGCAGTAATGACCAACAAGTAATCTAACCTAACAATTCCAAAACTACTACCTTATACACACAAGTGTAAAGGGATAAAGAATATGTACATAAAGATATATGAATGAGTGATGGTACAGAACGGCATAGGCAAGATGCAGTAGATGGTATCGAGTACAGTATATACATATGAGATGAGTAATGTAGGGTATGCAAACAAAGTGGCATAGTTTAAAGTGGCTAGTGATACATTTATTGCATAAAGACGCAGTAGATGATATAGAGTACAGTATATACATATACATATGAGATGAGTAATGTAGGGTATGTAAACATTATATTAAGTAGCATTGTTTAAAGTGGCTAATGATATATTTTTACATCAATTTCCATCAATCCCATTATTAAAGTGGCTGGAGTTGAGTCAGTGTGTTGACAGCAGCCACTCAATGTTAGTGGTGGCTGTTTAACAGTCTGATGGCCTTGAGATAGAAGCTGTTTTTCAGTCTCTCGGTCCCTGCTTTGATGCACCTGTACTGACCTCGCCTTCTGGATGATAGCGGAGTGAACAGGCAGTAGCTCGGGTGGTTGTTATCCTTGATGATCTTTATGGCCTTCCTGTGACATCGGGTAGTGAAGGTGTCCTGGAGGGCAGGTAGTTTGATGCGTTGTGCAGACCTCACTACCCTCTGGAGAGCCTTACGGTTGTTGGCGGAGCAGTTGCCGTACCAGGCAGTGATACAGCCAGACAGGATGCTCTCGATTGTGCATCTGTAGAAGTTTGTGAGTGCTGCGCCTTCTTCATGACGCTGTCTGTGTGGGTCGACCAATTCAGTTTGTCCGTGATGTGTACGCCGAGGACCTTAAAACTTACTACCCTCTTCACTACTGTCCCGTCGATGTGGATAGGGGGGTGCTCCCTCTGCTGTTTCCTGAAGTCCACAATCATCTCCTTTGTTTTGTTGACGTTGAGTGTGAGGTTATTTTCCTGACACCACACTCCGAGGGCCCTCACCTCTTCCCTGTAGGCCGTCTCGTCGTTGTTGGTAATCAAGCCTACCACTGTAGTGTCGTCTGCAAACTTGATGATTGAGTTGGAGGCGAGCATGGCCACGCAGTCGTGGGTGAACAGGGAGTACAGGAGAGGGCTCAGAACGCAGGGGGCAACACCATGTCCCAAAGTAGATTTCCAGTCCAGTGTTTATAGTTGGAAATGAGCTCAAAATCTGAGATTTTAAGATATGAATGATTGGAATAATGCTTCTAATCCCTGAACAATGCTTCCTCTGTCATTAGTTTGCAGAAATTATTCATATTTCATGTTAATATGGCACTCACTCCCTAACAAATGAAAGAGATGCAATGGGAGGTGTTATGAAATCCTGTGCTGCACAGTCACAACACACAGTCTAATTTAGACTACTGCATGTATTGGTTTTGAGGTGGACTGTCTATCTGTTTAGCTGCAAAAATACCTCAGGGCTATCCGATGAGGCACATACTGGTTGAATCAACATTGTTGCCACGACATTTCAATGAAATTACGTTGAACCAACGTAGAATAGATGTTGAATAGACCTCTGTGCCCAGTGGGATGTGACTCAACCATTACAGTCGGTGGATTGGTAAATAGTTATCTGTAAGCTTATTTAACCTATTGCATTCCTCAAAGGGACACCCACCTGGCTGTAGGCTATGGAGACACAACACACAGCTAGCTAGCCAATGTATTTCCCCAAGACAACCACAACAGATGCTAACAATAGCATTAGCATCTCTGTTGGATTGGCTTTTGGGGAAGTGGAAACTCAAATCCTCTTACCTGTCACTGCAAAATGATGCAGTGAAGTATATGACACACAGTTGATGAAATGATTGACTTTCATTGACTTAATTCAATCAAATGAAATGCCACTATAACTACGTGGATAATAGTTCAATGTTGATTGTGGATGGTCGAGTGAGGCAGTGACAATGATGTTCTGGATGAGTTGTTGTTTAAGCTCTGATAGGGCAGATTGTATTAGTCAAACTGATGCAAGTTATAGAACAGGGGCCACCAGACTGCAAGTGATTATAGAAATGTATAAACTGGGTGATTCGAGCCCTGAATGCTGATTGGCTGACAGCCATGGTATATTTAAGCAATAAGGCACTTCGAGGGTTTGTGGTATATGGCCAATATACCACAGCTAAGGGCTGTTCTTAAGCACAACGCAATGCGGAGTGCCTGGATACAACCCTTAGCCGTGGTATATTGGCCATACACCACAAACCCCCGAGGTGCCTTATTGCTTTTATAAACTGGTTACCAACGTAATTACCACAGTAAAAAGAAATGCTATTGAACTATTGATGTACATATACTATTTTATTCTACATATTCTTCAGATATTCTACATATTATATCCACATACTGTTCATAATGTCTATACATCCCATACATGTATATACTCCGGACTCCAACATTGCTCGTCCTAATATTTCTATTAGATATCGTTCGATTTTACTGCACTATTGGAGCTAGAAACACAAGCATTTCGCTACACCCGGAAAAAAATCTGCTGAACATGTGTGTGTGACGAATACAATTTGATTTGATTTGAACTAGCAGGTGTTCTTAATTTTTGTATACTCAGTGTACAAACCTAATTTCACCCCACCTTGAGCGATTACATTTTTGTTATTTTTTTCTTGACTTTTGGAAAAGTACCTGTGAGTATGGTTTTCAATGTTAGTCATTGAACTAAGTATGGTTTTCAATGTTAGTTGATTGATTTTGAATGGGATGTTGAAAATAATTTTTGCCAATTCCCCTTTGGCCACCAGCATTCGTTGTGACACGACACAAGATTTTAACCCCCAGAATTGAGGTTTGGATATCAAGAGTGAAGCAATGAAGAGTTAGCTGCTCAAGTGGCTGAACTTTGAATTAAAGTAAACATTATGGGTATCAATATTGATGGTGCTCTTCAGGTAGGCAGGTTTTTATGCTTCGTAAATGTCAAATAACAAAGGCACTGAAGTCATATTCCACCTCGATCACAAACCCAATGGCCAGAAGCCAGGTCCGATAATGTCACTTTCTCCCTAAATCAACAGCGATAAGCATCTGCTCTCTTGAATGGACATATAGCCTGTGTCCAGAAATTGGTAGCTACCTGATAGGGAATTCTGTCAAAACCAGCAAAGTGACACAGGAATAAATTGACCATCTGTAAAAATGACCACTTTCTCTCACCCAGGTACATCAAAACCAATTGTCAGCGAAGGTCATTTTTTTTGATGCAGGGCAAGTCTGAAATCCTCTTGCTTCTCACTGCGAAACGATACAGTGAAGTATATGACACACAGTTGATGAAATTATCCACTGTTTTGCATATATTATACCATATAGATACAGTTTTAAAGAATACAGTTTCTGTAGGGGATGATAGCGCTGCTTTATTTTGGCCCAGTTTACCAGACACAGATTAAACTAGACTAGGTTTATCTATGTCTGGGAAACCTGCCTTTTAAGGTGATAGTTTGGATTTAAAGTGTAATCATTTTAAGATAGCTAGGTGGGACAACCACATATCTCAGTCATAGTAGGTACATTTCCGTCAAAAAGGCAAGGGTGTAAATTTGTTCCCAATTTTTTACAAGAGGGGAAGTGCTTGGAAATTATGATGTCATACTATATCTTAATATCCACCAGAGCACCTCTGTTTTTCTGGAGGAGTTTTGTCCTCTGGTTGTAATAAAATTGCATAATATCGAACTTCAAACAAGTTGGTGAATGTGGCAGAAAATACATGGACTTAATTCAATTGAATGAAATGCCACCATAACTACATGAATATAGGTTTATTGTGGATAGATAGTGGATGGATGAGTGAGTCATTGACAATGACGTTGTGGATGAGTTATTTTTTAAGCTCTGATAAGGCAGATAATACTAGTCAAACTGTTGGACGGTATAGATCAGGGGCAACCTGAGTTATATATTTATAAACTGGGTGGTTCGAGCGCCAAATGCTGATTTGTTGACAGCCGTGGTATATCAGACCGTATGTCACGGATATGACAAGACATTTATTTTTACTGCTCTAACGTTGGTAACCAGTTAATAATAGCAATAGCACCTCGGGGCTTTGTGGTATAGGGCCAATATACCACTGCTAAGGGCTGTATCCAGGCAACGAACAGCCCTCAGCCATGGTATATAGGCCATATACCACACCCCTCCATGCCTTATTGCTTAAATATATTGACACATTTTTGTTTTGGGTTAAAAAAATACCATAAATTCACAAGCTAAAAATGTGTTTCCATGTATTCCCACAATTAAAAAGAAAGGCAAATGTGATCGTGTCTCAGTGTAATCCTGGCTGAGATTTCCATCCCCAACCACAACATATTCCGTCAAGATAGAACTGCCAAAGGGGGAGGAGTTGCAATCTACTGCAGAGATAGCCTGCAAAGTTATGTCATACTTTCCAGGTCTATGCCCAACTGTTCGAGCTTCTAATTTTAAAAATGAATCTCTCCAGAAATAAGTCTCAGATTGGAAAGCTGCTGCGGTCATCAGCCTCTTCAAAGGGGGTGACACTCTCGACCCAAACTGTTATAGACCTATGTCCATCCTGTCCTGCCTTTCTAAAGTCTTCGAAAGCCAAGTTAACAAACAGATCACTGACCATTTCGAATCCCACCGTACCTTCTCCGCTGTGCAATCCGGTTTCTGAGCTGGTAACGGGTGCACCTCAGCCACGCTCAAGGTACTAAATGATATCATAACCGCCATCAATTAAAGACAGTATTGTGCAGCCGTCTTTATCGACCTGGCCAAGTCTTTTGACTCTGTCAACCATCGTATTCTTATCGGCAGACTCAACAGCCTTGGTTTCTCAAATGACTGCCTCGCCTGGTTCACCAACTACTTCTCAGATAGAGTTCAGTGTGTCAAATCGGAGGGCCTGTTGTTCGGACCTCTGGCAGCCTCTATGGGGGTGCCACAGGGTTCAATTCTTGGGCTGACTCTTTTCTCTGAATATATCAACGATGTCGCTCTTGCAGCGGATGATTCCCTGATCCACCTCTACGCAGACGACATCATTCTGTATACATCAGGCCCTTCTTTGGACACTGTGTTAACTAATCTTCAAACGAGCTTCAATGCCATACAACACTCCTTCCGTGGCTTCCAACTGCTCTTAAACGCTAGTAACACTAAATGCATGCTTTTCAATCGATCGCTGCCTGCACCCACCCTCCCTAGCATCACTACTCTGGACAGTTCTGACTTAGAATATGTGGACAACTACAAATACCTAGGTGTCTGGCTAGACTGTAAACTCTCCTTCCAGACTCATATTAAACATCTCCAATTCAAAATTAAATCTAGAATCGGCTTCCTATTTCACAACAAAGCCTCCTTCACTCACGCTCCTATACATACCCTCGTAAAACTGACTATCCTACCAATCCTCGACTTCGGCGATGTCTTTTACAAAATAGCCTCCAACACTCTACTCAGCAAACTGGATGCAGTCTATCACAGTGCCATCCATTTTGTCACCAAAGCCCCATATACCACCCACCACTGCGACCTGTATGCTCTCGTCGGCTGGCCCTTGCTACGTATTCTCCAGGTCAGCTAAAAGTCCTTGCTAGGTAAAGTTCCGCCTTATCTCAGCTCACTGGTCACAAAAACAACACCCACACGTAGCACACACTCCAGAAGGTTTATCTCATCCCTAAAGCCAACACCCCCTTTGGCTGCCTTTCATTCCAGTTCTCTGCTGCCAATGACTGGAACGAATTGCAAAATTTGCTGAAGTTGGAGACTTATATCTCCCTCACTAACTTTAAACATCAGCTATCTGAGCAGCTTACCAATCACTGCACCTGTACACAGCCCATCTATAAATAGCCCATCCAATCTACCTCATCCCCATATTGTTTATATTAATTTTTTGCTCTTTTGCACACCAGTATTTCTACTTGCACATCATCATTTGCACATCTATCACTCCAGTGTTAATTTGCTAAATTGTAATTACTTCGCTACTATGGCCTATTTATTGCCTTACCTCCTCACGCCATTTGCACACACTGTATATAGACTTTTTTCTATTGTTTTTATCGACTGTATGTTTGTTTATTCCATGTGTAATTCTGTGTTGTTGTTTGTGTCGCACTGCTTTGCTTTATCTTGGTCAGGTTGCAGTTGTAAATGAGAACTTGTTCTCAACTAGCCTACCTGGTTAAATAAAGGTGAAACAAAATTTTTATAAAAATAATCAAGGTATGAAATTAGTATGTTATTTTCAAATACAATCTCTTTTTGGACTTGGTTGTGGTCAATTTGCAGTGTACAAATTATTATAATTATCTTTTGGCCCCCCGACCATCAACTCGGAAAAAAATTGGTCCGCGGCTGAATCTACAATATTTGCCTACCCCTAGTATAGAAGCTTTGATTCAAGGGCACTGTCATTTAAATCAAGGTTGGGGTCTGCTGCCTCCTATTGACGAATAGGTGAATTACATTTATACTATTCATTCAGACATTGCCTATTTGTATACAGTACATTCTACAGGTAACTGCCAAGATAAAGTTAACACCAGCATAATGTGTCTCGATAAAGGGCATTGGGCCACAATGAGCTGCCAGAACAGCTTCAACGCACCTTGGCGTAGATTCTACAAGTGTCTGGATTTCAATTGGAGGGATGCGACACCATTCTGCCAGAGCAGCTTCAATGCACCTTGGCATAGATTCTGGAATTGCAGGGATGTGAAACCATTCTTCCACACGAAATTCAATTTTTGGATGTTTTGTTGATGGTCGTGGAAAACGCCGTTTCAGGCGCTGCTCCTGAATCAATTGGGTTGAGATCTGGTGACTGAGACACACACACACACACACACACACACACACACACACACACACACACACACACACACACACACACACACACACACACACACACACACACACACACACACACACACACACACACACACACACACTCTCACTGAGATTGCTCTTCTTCTAGCCTTGCAGCCAAAATACTGCTTTCAATATACATTGTATCCATCATTTACTGAAGTGTTTCCTTTCTTTTGGCAGCTTCCTGCATTTTAGTGGTCAGAATCCTTGGTCATTGAGAGCTACAGGCTTTTGTTCCAGCCCTGCACTACACACCTGATTCAACTAGTAAATGAATCAGGTGTTTCAGTGCTGGTTTGGATGTTGGTTGTTTTTTAAAAACTTTATTTTGAAAGGGAGTCATGCCTGCACACCCTGTGGCTAGCTCACAGAGTATCTAAGGGTTGACGTGATGAACAGGGATCCAGCTAACATTAAGTACTTTGTGTGCCAGTCGAGATGTCATTCTGAATTATGTCGTTTATTGTATTTGATTTTCATAATAATTTCCTGATTTAGATGGTTCGTCAATACAGTAATCTTCCTCTTCTAATTTGAAATGAGCTCACATTTGACATCTTTTAGGGTGAATGGAAATAATTGCAGGATAATTTGGTAGTTTGATTGGGGTCGTAGGCCTTTAACATTTTGAATGAGAACTACAGCATGATCAATGCATGAGAGAGTTACCATTAGCCACCTAGCTGGAAAGATAAAAGAAAAACAATAATGATCCACCAATTAAATGGATTGAAATGCCTTTCTCATCTGTGAGAGCAAGACCATTTGGGCAGAAAAATATTTTTCAGCTGTAGAGCCCATTCATAGTGAATGCTTTGCATAGCGTGGGGGGCTTTGCAGCTGTGCAGGGAAGGTGAAGAGGATTACAAGTCCTGAAAACACATACACACACAAAAACCTGCATACAAGTACACACACACAAACGTGGTCGCACACATGCACGAACATAGGCACACCCACCCGAATAATAAGAGATACAAACATGCAAGCTTGCTCACATACAAATACGTACGCACACATATGCACTGACACACACCACAAAAATATGTCAGGATTGGACTACATTACACAGTGGAGCAGACCAAAGGTCCATGTGGACGAGCTGTCATTGAGGGAGGGAGTAGGTCAATATGCTATTGCATATGCTATTGCTGCAACCTTCCGGTTACTGGCCCAACACTCTACCACTAGGCAGGTACGGATTACCTGCTGTAATCAAGCTGTGTTCCCTGTAATGTTCTGGTATGGACATTTGAGGGCAAAAGGACTTTTGAGGAGTGAATTATGTTTAAATCATGTTTAAATATGAATCATGTTTAAATAATGTTTACATAATGTATTCTATTCTACTGTATTTTAGTCAATGCCACTCCGACATTGCTTGATCTAATATTCATATATTTCTTAATTCCATTCATTTACTTTTAGATTTGTGTGTTTTGTTGTGAATTGTTAGATATTGCTGCACTGTTGGAGCTAGGAACACAAGCATTTCACTACAACCGCAATAACATCTGCAGGGCCTTCCGAGTGGGTCAGTGGTCTAAGGCACTGCATCGCAGTGCTAGCTGTTCCACTAGAGATTCTGGGTTCCAGTCCAGGCTCTGTCGCAGCTGGCTGTGACCGGTAGACCCATGGGGTGGTGCACGATTGGCCCAGCGCTGTCTGGGTTAGGGGAGGGTTTGGCAGGCAAGGATGTCCTTGTTCCATCATGTGCTATTCTTTTGTTTTTTATTTCACCTTTATTTAACCAGGTAGGCTAGTTGAGAACAAATTCTCATTTACAACTGCGACCTGGCCAAGATAAAGCAAAGCAGTGTGGCAAAAACAATAACAAAGAGTTACACATGGAATAAACAAAATGTACAGTCAATAACACAATAGAAAAATCTATATACAGTGTGTGCAAGTGTAGAAAGACAATAAACAGGCCATAGTGCCGAAATAATTACAATTTAGCATTAATACTGGAGTGATAGATGTGCAGATGATGATGTGCAAGTGGAAATACTGGGTTGCAAAGAGCATTTAAAAAAAATAACAATATGGGGATGAGGTAGTTGGCTATTTACAGATGGGCTGTGTACAGGTAGTGATTGGTAAGCTGCTCTGACAGCTGATGCTTATAGTTAGTGAGGGAAATGTAAGTCTCCAGCTTAATTGTCTTTTGCAATTCATTCCAGTCATTGGCAGCAGAGAACTGGAAGGATAGGCGGCCAAAAGAGGTGTTGGCTTTGGGGATGACCAGTGAAATATACCTGCTGGAGTGCGTGCTACGGGTGGGTGTTGCTATGGCGACCAGTGAGCTGAGATAAGGTGGGGCTTTACCTAGCAAAGACTTATAGATGACCTGAAGCCAGTGGGTCTGGCGACGGATATGTAGCGAGGGCCAGCCAACGAGAGCATACAGGTCGCAGTGGTGGATAGTATATGGGGCTTTAGTGACAAAACAGATGGCACTGTGATTTACTACATCCAATTTGCTGAGTAGAGTGTTGGAGGCTATTTTGTAAATGACATCGCCGAAGTCAAGGATCGGACTCCTGTGGAGGGCCGGGCGCAGTGCTTGCTGACACGATCGCCAGGTGTACGGTGTTTCCTCCTACACATTAGTCCGGCTGGCTTCCGGGTGAAGTGGGCATTGTGTCAAGAAGCAGTGCGGCTTGGTTGGGTTGTGTTTCGGAGAACGCACAACTCTTGACCTTCACCTCACCCGAGTCCATACGGGAGTTGCAGCGATGAAACAAGACTGTAACCACCAATTGGATACCATAAAAAAGGAGTAAAAAATTAAATCTGCTAAATATGTGTATGTGACCTATTTGATTGAATTATACATTAAAGAAGATTTGTATTCTGTTACTGTTCTTTGTTGTGAAAAATTGTGTTTTACTGAGAAATTGAAACAAGTAATATGATGCTAATTTAGAAGTCAATGTGTGTGTCATTACTTCAGTGTAACATTAGGGTACTCTTTTCATACTGAACTAGGTCTGAGTCATCCTCATACTCCGGTTATATCCATGACGTCAATAACTCTTTGAGAAAGATTCAAGCAGTCTTGAAAGCTATAACAGCTTGAAGCATAGCGGTATATGGCACTCTCACAGCAGTATATGGCACTCTCACAGCAGTATGTGACACTCTCACAGCGGTATATGGCAGCATGCACTGTCTAAGTCGACATTCATTATCACATTTTAGGGAAGACCCAAATCTATTTTATTATTTATTAAGGCAAGCCAGTTAAAAACAAATTCTTATTTACAATGACGGCCTAGGAACAGTGAGTTAACTGCCTTGTTCAGGGGAAGAACGACAGATTTTTACCTTGTCAGCTTGGGGATTTGATCTTGCAACCGTTCGGTTACTGGCCCAACACTCTAACCACTAGGATACCCTGCCGCCCTACAGACAGTGAGGTGAAGTAACAACAGTTTATTACTAGAACAGGGGCAGCCAAAACGACAGGTCAAGGCAGGCAGAGGTCAGTAATCCAGGGCGGTGTGACAAGGTACAGAATGGCAGGGAGGCTCAGGGTCGGGGCAGGCAGTATAGTCAAAACTAGAAAACATCAATTATAGAAAAAGACAGGAGCAAGTGGAAAACCACTGGTAGGCTTGACGGACAAAACGAACTGGCAACAGAGAACACAGGTATAAATACACTGGGGATAATGGGGAAGATGGGTGACACCTGGAGGGGGGTGGAGACAAGCACAAAGACAGGTGAAACAGATCAGGGTGTGACATTTATATTAACAGAATATCTTTCCACTTGACTTTTTGAACCATAAGCCAAACGTCAATAACTACATCTTCAGAGGTAGTGATCTGGAAACACTTTATTCATCGTCATTCTATCACATTGAAGGAAGGGGTTGTTTTGACATTTTAAAGGTTCTGTTGCTCCACAAGATTCTGACTGACCACTACATGCAATTGCCGCAAAATCATCACTATAACCCTGCATATTTACATAGACTTTACATAAGCTGATCTAGTGACTGAGTTATGAGTTGTACTTCACAGCTTGAAAAGGCCATTCCTTCCAATGTCAGTATTGAAAAAGGAGTGAGTGTTATTTGAACAGTACCCTGGTCACTGCAACACACTCAGGTGAGACAGTTAGTGGACATAGCCTGCCTTCTGTAACAGAAGTGATTTTTTACCAACGACACGTTCATTTGAATCGAAGCAAATATACTCTGTATGTCACAAGAGAGCAAATATCTGTTGTACAACGTATTCTTGGGTTTGTGGATTACCGGGCCAGGATTTAATTACTTGGTGACACTTTATTTGGATAGTCCCCTATGTTCAAACTCTAAGCAATCTATCATTTTGATTTATCAAGTGTCAACTGCTCTGAATCCCATGCAAGATCCAACAACCACATTTACTAAAAATACGTTCAGCAACTAAGTTGCATGCAGTTGATTATAAACGAAAGTGACAGCTTCAACTGTAGAGCCCTATCCAAACACACTGTTGTTGCCACCTACAGTATTTCATTACATTTTACACATAGATCCCCACATTTTATATAGTGTCAAAGTGTTAGTCTACTCAAAAATCTAAGTTAGTCAGATATTTGAAGAAAAACCCATTTACACAACACATGCACACATCTTGATATTAGACTACTTCTGAGGTCTGAAAACAAAGAAGAGGAGCGTACGGGGATCTGCAGTGGGGATCTGCAGTGGGGATCTGCAGTGGGGGATCTGCAGTGGGGATCTGCAGTGGGGATCTGCAGTGGGGGATCTGCAGTGGGGATCTGCAGTGGGGCTCTGCAGTGGGGGATCTGCAGTGGGGGATCTGCAGTGGGGATCTGCAGTGGGGATCTGCAGTGGGGATCTGCAGTGGGGATCTGCAGTGGGGATCTGCAGTGGGGACAGCAGCTAATCTTTAGGAACAGGTATCTGACTGATAGGAACACACTTGTGTCACAGGTAAGATCTGAACCCAGGTTTCCCATAGGAGAAACCACATCTGATAGTTTTAATATATTATTGCGTTGTCTTGAAGTGCTTAGATATAGATAGATAGATAGATAGATAGATAGATAGATATAATATGTACATTTATGTCTCCCTTCTAGCCATCTGCAGACTGGGTCAAATGATATCAGCTATTATCTCAATCTATACCAACAATATCAAATTATTGAGCTATAAAAACAAGATGAGGAATGCTTGTTTTTGGCCATTGAAAATAATCTCATCCTAAATCGAATTCCCTGATTGTGTAAATACGTCCTTCTATAATAGATTAACATAAGTCAATTATGAGCAATGACTATAAAATGACAAAACGATCACCATAATAATATGTTAGGTCAGCATTCAGCATTTAACATTCTGAACACACATTTCTGGGACATACATATATCAACAACAACACTCCTCCAGGACAGTAGAAGATTTCAAATGTTCCTTTAGTACAAGGTTGAATAACTTAGCAGCCTACGACAGCACAGGTTGACATAGCGTTGGCATAGTTCTTGACTCGGATGGTGCGGTATTATGAGAAGACGGCGTGAAATAGTTTAGTTCTTGACTCGGATGGTGCGGTATTATGAGAAGGAGGGGTGAAATAGTTTAGTTCTTGACTCGGATGGTGAGGTATTACGAGGAGGAGGGTTGAAATAGCACTGACATTGTTGTCAACTTGAACGGTGAGGAGGACACGGAGGAGGATGGGAACTACCCTGTAAGAGTGAGGCACTGAAGGAGCCCCAGGTGGCCTCTTGTGTCAGTGTGTGTGAGTGACATTAGCTGTCTAAGGTGTAAACAAGTGGGAGAAAGTGAACCCAGAAGGATGCAACCACACTGCAGTGTGTGTGTGTGTGTGTGTGTGTGTGTGTGTGTGTGTGTGGTTAAACCGGCTCTTCTCTTGCCCATGCATACTGTGAATCCAGGAGGATACAACCACATGTGTGTGTGTGTATTGTGTGTGTGTATTTCATGACATACAATGCATGTTGGTCTGTGTCCTTACACCACAGCGTGTGATCAAACTGACCATTCTCTCTAGCCCATCCAGACCGTCAGCCAAGGTGAATGCAGCCATTCTGCATATTCATGTGTGTGTGTGTGTGTGTGTGTGTGTGTGTGTGTGTGTGTGTGTGTGTGTGTGTGTGTGTGTGTACAGTATACAGTACATGGATGCCCAACCCCCTATGCCAGTGTATAGTCGAATTGGCCCTTCTCCAGCCCGTCCAGGCCGTCTGCCCAGGTGGAGGTGGGCATGCTGCGGTAGGGGTCCAGCAGGATGCGAAAGCACCGCACGATTAGGATGAGGAGGACACCGAAGAGGAAGAGGACCAGGGCGAAGGTGGTCTTCTGCTCCAGGGTCATGGCGGCGACAAGGGCAGTAGCGGCCACTGATGAGGAAGAGGACGAGGAGAGGCGCTGTCCTCCGGCAGAGTGCAGCAGGGAGAGAGGAGAGGTGAAGGGCTCACCCTCCGTCATCCAGGAGGAGAGGTGCTGGGCGGCTAGGCTACGGGACTCCCACAGGGGGTGCTCTGGCATCCTCATGAAGCCAGCCCCATCCCTCATCCCCTCCAGACGGACCTCATTGTCTAGACAGAAATAGAGAGTGGGGGAGAGGTGGGGAGGGGGTGAGGGAGAGAGAGGGAGTGAGGAAGAGGTGGGTGAAAACAGGATGACAGAGCAGGGAGGGGTGGCGAGGGGAGAGGGGGATTGAGGGAGGGGAGAGCGAGGGAAGGGGGAGGAGATGGAGGGAAAGAGAGGTGGGAACAGAAAAGGGGAGATAGGGGACAAGAGACAGACAGGGAAAAGAGGTTAGGACAAAAAGACAGACAGCAGTGCGGGGAGAAAGCAAAAGAGGAAAAAAGTGAGCTCAGAGAATGACAGACAGAGACAGAATCTGTGTAAAACCAGTCAGAACGGGAACAGTATTTTGTTATTCGTCACCTGAACATAAAAATGTTGACTCAACGCGAATATGATGGGCCAAATTTGAGGGATGGTACAGCTTATCTGAAGAACAGACAAACAAAAACAAAATTCCAACTACAGCGTGAAATAGTTTTTTGCTTGTGCTGCTGTTTCTATTAGATTTATCTGAAACAAGGAAAAAAAGGGAACGCGACAAGGTGTCCCCAGTTACCCAGTTACCCTTTTCGCTTTCATTTGAACAACTTTTAAAAAATCGCTGTGAGTCCATATTCTGTGCTGTGCTGAGTAATTTATCTTTAAGGTATTCTAGGATAAATCAACTGTCAAGAACTTGTTTGAAATACGAGTGTCAAGCACTGCACTTTTTCTGATAAACCTTTTATAGGTTTGACTGGCTCTACAAAGAAGAAGTAAGACACAATCCACTCTGATACGATTTATACTGCAATAAATCAAACAGACAAGCTTAAAAAACGAAATACGGATTCAATTAACAGAAAATGACGTGGAAATTCCTGATGGAAGAAGTCCTATGAGAACTTTCAAGCACCTTAGAACTGCCTCAAAACATCCAAGTTTATTTTTTTAAATTAATTTTTGCTTTATTTAAATGCCACCTTCGAACTTTGAAAACTGCAAGCTTTGGTGTTTACTGATTGAATTAACACAAGGACATAGGAAAGTAATTTGACGGAAGCTTAATTGTAAAGTGTATATCTACAAATGTTCTTCGACAAAAGTTATTTTGATTGAAAAGTTTATTTGTCAAATGCCACCTGCCAGATATGAAGTTGCAGTGAGTGTGAGTGAGTGTCAACTGCTGTTTTCCTCAAATATATATCCTGTCTGAAAAGTCCACAGTTCCCCATGCAGTGCTGTCGCTTCTAACATGGTGACCAAAGTCAAGTTGGCAAGTGCAGATTTGGGTGTCAGTAAGTTGTCACAACTGATTCACAGCTTGGATTGAGCTGCGAGGAGTGCAGACTACCTCATGTAGTTACAGTTGAAGTCGGAAGTTTACATACACCTTAGCCAAATACATTTAAACTCAGTTTTTCACAATTCCTGACATTTAATCCTAGTAAAACATCCCTGTCTTAGGTCAGTTAGGATCACCACTTTATTTTAAGAATGTCAAAATAATAGCAGAGAGAATGATTTATTTCAGCTTTTATTTATTTCATCACATTCCCAGTGGGTCAGAAGTTTACATACACTCAATTAGTACTTGGTAGCATTGCCTTTAAATTGTTTAACTTTTGTCAAACATTTTGGGTAGCCTTCCACAAGTTTCCCACAATAAGTTGGGTGAATTTTGGCTCATTCCTCCTGACAGAGCTGGTGTAACTGAGTCAGGTTTGTAGGCTTCCTTGCTCACACACGCTTTTCAGTTCGGCCCACAAATGTTCTATAGGATTTAGGTCAGGGTTTTTGATGGCCACTCCAATACCTTGTCTTTGTTGTCATTAAGCCATTTTGCCACAACTTTGGAAGTATGCTTGGGGTCATTGTTCATTTGGAAGACCTATTTGCGACCAAGCTTCAACTTCCTGACTGATGTCTTGAGATGTTGCTTCAATATATCCACATAATTTTCCTGCCTCATGATGCTATCTATTTTGTGAAGTGCACCAGTCCCTCCTGGAGCAAAGCACCCTCACAACATGATGCTGCCACCCCATGCTTCACAGTTGGGATGGTGTTCTTCGGCTTGCAAGCCTCCCCCTTTTTCCTCCAAACATAACGATGGTCATTATGGCCAAACAGTTCTATTTTTGTTTCATCAGACCAGAGGACATTTCTCCAAAAACTACAATCTTTGTCCCCATGTGCAGTTGCAAACAGTAGTCTGGCTTTTTTATGGCGGTTTTGGAGCAGTGGCTTCTTCCTTGCTGAGCGGCCTGTCAGGTTATGTCGATATACTGTAGGACTCGTTTTACTGTGGATATAGATACTTTTATACCTGTTTCCTCCAGCATCTTCACAAGGTCCTTTGCTGTTGTTCTGGGATTGATTTGCACTTTTCGCACCTAATTACGTGCATCTCTAGGAGACAGAACGCGTCTCCTTCCTGAGCGGTATGACGGCTGTGGTCCCATGGTGTTTCTACTTGCGTACTATTGTTTGTACAGATGAACGTGGTACCTTCAGGTGTTTGGAAATGGCTCCCAAGGATGATCCAGACCTGTGAAGTCTACAATTTTTTGGCTGATTTCTTTTGATTTTCCCATGATGTCAAGCAAAGAGGCACTGAGTTTGAACGTAGGCCTTGAAATACATCCACAGGTACACCTGCAATTGACTAAAATGATGTCAATTAGCCTATCAGAAGCTTCTAAAGCCATGACATGATTTTAAAGGCACAGTCAATTTAGTGTATGTAAACATCTGACCCACTGGAATTATGATACAGTGAGTTATAAGTGAAATAATCTGTCTGTAAACAATTGTTGGAAGAATTACTTGTGTCATGCACAAAGTTGATGTCCTTGTAACGGTTTTCTTCCTGGGAAGGAGAGGAGGACCAAAATACAGTGTGGTTATGGTTGAACATCTTTAATAAAGATGATAACGTGAACAATATACATATACAAAATAAGAAAACGTGGAAAAACCGAAACAGTCCTAACTGGTGCAAAACACAGAGACAGGAAACAACCGAAACAGTCCTAACTGGTGCAAAACACAGAGACAGGAAACAACCGAAACAGTCCTAACTGGTGCAAAACACAGAGACAGGAAACAACCCAAACAGTCCTAACTGGTGCAAAACACAGAGACAGGAAACAACCGAAACAGTCCTAACTGGTACAAAACACAGAGACAGGAAACAACCGAAACAGTCCTAACTGGTGCAAAACACAGAGACAGGAAACAACCGAAACAGTCCTAACTGGTGCAAAACACAGAGACAGGAAACAATCACCCACAAAATACTCAAAGAATATGGCTGCCGAAATATGTTTCCCAATCAGAGACAACGATAAACACCTGCCTCTGATTGAGAACCACTCTAGGCAACCATAGACTTACCTAGAATACTACACTGAACACAACCCCATCAATCTACAAAACCCCTAGACAAGACAAACACATAATCACCCATGTCACACCCTGGCCTAACCACAATAATAAAGAAAACACAAAATACTAAAGCCAGGGCGTGACAGTCCTAACTGACTTGCCAAAACGATAGTTTGTTCACAAGAAATTTGTGGAGTGGTTGAAAAACAAGTTTTAATGACTCCAACCTAAGTGTATGTAAACTTCTGACTTCAACTGTAAGTATGCACTATGTTGTCAGCAGACGCTGAAGTTCATTGCAAATGGATTGATGATGCCAGGTACCCACAGGATATTGTTGGTTTTGGCATACTGATAGGATTGGCCAAAGTTTCAATCAAAAACAAAAAAACACTGTACCATTGCATAAAGCTGTACCATTGCTTTGACTAAACATGGATAATAAAAACTGAGTAAATAACTGAGGTGAAATGCCCCAAAATGTATTTTAAAATCCACCGCTAACATCAGTCATCAAACTACACCTGGCCACTGGAGTGGATCAACTTACAAAAACAACAACTTAATCATCTAAAGTGCTAGATCAATGACAGGTCCTGGACGAGCCCCCAATACAGGTACTTTATTGCCTGACGATGCAAACTGAATTTGTCCGGTGCTCTGTTTGCTACATACTTTAGTCTGAGACTGCCATTGTTGAAGTCAATTGTGGTGATGTAAAAATGAGGGGTGCTGTAAAAAAACAAAGTCAACAGCGAGTATCAAAGCCAATTACATTTTTTTTCTAAACACCACTTTACTGTGCCTTCAGAAATAATTAATACCCCTTATCTTATTCCACATTTAGTTGTGTTACAGCCTGAATACAAATATGGCTTCAATTTAAAAAATCAATCGAACTCATCTACCCATAATACCCCATAATGACAAAGTGAAAACATGGTTTTAGAAATTCTTGGGAAATGAAATACAGAAATACCTCATTTACATGAGGATTCACACCTCTGAGTCAATAGAATCACCTTTGGCAGTGATTACAACTGTGAGTCTTTCTGGGTAAGTCTCTAAGAGCTTTCCACACCTGGATTGTACAATATTTGTACATTATTATTTGAAAAGTTCTTCAAGCTCTCTCAAGTTGGTTGTTGATCATTGATAGACCGACATTTTTAAATCTTGCCAAACTGTAACTAGACAACTCAAGAACATTCAATGTTGTCTTGATAAGAAACTCCAGTCTATATTAGGCCTTGTGTTTTAGGTTATTGTCCTGCTGAAAGGTGAATTTGTATACCAGTGTCTGTTAGAAAGCAGACCGAACCAGGTGTTCCTCTAGGACGTTGCCTGTGCTTAGCTCTATTCGGTTTATTTTTATCCTAAAAACGCCCTAGACCTTTCCGATGACAAGCATACCCATAACATGCAGCCACCACCATGCTTGAAAATATGAAGAGTGGTACTCACTGATGTGTTGTGTTTCCCCAATTAGTAAAAATTAGTAAAAATGACAAAAAATATAATTCTACTTTGACATTATGGGGACATTATGGGGTATTGTGTGTAGGCGAGTGACATAAAATCTCAATTGAATCAATTTTAAAATCAGGCAGTAACACAACAAAAAGTGGAAAAAGTCCAGGGGTGGGAATACGTTCTGAAGGCACTGTACCTATGTGTGTTCAGGCTCTGGCCCAAGCCATCCGTTTCTGGGAACAATCAGAAAGGTTACAATGTGTTTGAGTTCTAGAAATCGCCGGGGAGGTACTCAGATCCAGACTCATTGCGGAGAGGGCATGACGTAGCATTTAGCCGGAGCAAGTAGTTTGGGTAGCCTGGGAAGGCTAAAGTCTCTAAAAAAACATCTCTAAAAGCCTCTACATTTTAAACATGAATAATTTCACATTCTTCATCATGCAGTCTCTAAAATGGCAGCCAATAGGCAGTGAGTGCGTTCTTAAATTCAGGATTATAAAACACAGCGGGAGTTCTTGGTGCTAATCAAAGACAGGTATGTGGCAGCAGCCTTCTCCAAGCAGATCAATGCCTGGTACATATTTAGTCCTAAAACTGAGGGGCTCAGGCTTGTTCACACTCAGGACACATTAGAAAACAGAGAGACTGGAGAGAGAGGGAGACATAAAGGGAAGGAGAGAGACAGGAGAGCGAGATAGTCAGAGATAAAGAGGGAGAGGAAAGGAGAGAGGCGGCTGATGTATCATCTTCATTCTATTGAAGCACTATCTCTCTCTCGCTGTCTGTCTCTCTCTCTCTCTCTCTCTCTCTCTCTCTGTTGAAGAGGACACACACTGACTCACAATCAGACTGCTGCAAATGAAAGAAAATACAATAAACAGATCCATTAAAATGTGTCTTATTCTCCGTTCAAACAGTATTGCAGAGGAACAAAACAGTTTAGGACTGTAACGCTGAGGGATAAACAAGAGTCTGTGGCAGCCGCATTAGACTTGCACTTCCAACATTTGATTTGATCTGTTGCAAAGCAATCTGTTGGCTTTGGTTTAGTGCGGCATTGGTGATTGTTTGGAGAGCTATTTTTCAGTCAGAGCTGGAGGTAGAGAGCTGTATATATATCAATGCCTTGGTGAATGAATTAATGACTAATAAAGCAGTCTTGCGGAAGGGTTTCTGTGTGCCAGGGATTCTAGAAATATTCAGTCAGTGGTGATAGTCTCCAGTCTTTGAAACATCTGGTGCAGAAATTCAGAGCTATACATTAGCCTAGACACACACTGGGAAAAACAATGCTAGCATTGTTGTACAGTAGAAGTCGACCCAACTGGAACTCAACCTACACACACACACGCACGCTCGCGCACACACACACACACACGCACATGTACACGTTCCCGTACACACACACACCTGTGCACCCGCACACGCACTTGTACACGCACCCGCACACACGCACGCACCCGCACACACAAACACACACGCACCCGCACAAACACACACACACACGCACCCACAAACACACAAATACTCAGGCATTGAGGTACTGGTGCAATGCAGTAAACAGAGCACAATTCTTTCAGAAACAGGGAAAAGCTGTCAGAAAGAGCGTTAGAACACAATGGTGGAATATCTATTCCTTGACAGGTAGTTCAATTTATGGAGCTACTTCAGTGATGTCCCTCTGAGCGGCTCGGTGTCAATGTCGATGTACCGTAGCTGAGGATTTTGTCTTTCAGATCAGGAGTCGTATAGATTACTGTACAACTCACAATACCTGAGGCTTGAAATTCAAGTCTCTTTCCTGCTTTATTTCTCTCTCTCTCTCCTCTCGCTCACTTTGCAGAAAGGGAAATTCAAAAGTCCACCATCCAATTCACTTTATCAGCAAGAACGGACCTTTCTGACATTAGAACAAGTGAGCATAAAGCATTACACAGCACATTACAGGAAGCACAATACCAGTCGCACACCATTTAACGTATAAACAGGCCCATCATGGGAAGTACAACTGCTTCAAGATATCACTTCAAGATATCACACACACACTGCAGTTGAATTAATATACACTATAGACCATCTCTTAATGGAAACAGTGAATTGGTTCCAAGGATAGCTACAGACATGTGGTTGCTGTTCTGAGAGCACGTACGTATATTCCTTATGCCAGGGGTGTTTTATCTGCAGAGTACGGGTGTGGGTGCAGGCTTTTCTTCCAGCCAAGCAGGAAGACATAATTGTTGACTGAAGATAATGATTAGTTCTATGTCAAATCGGATGTGTTGATGCTTGTCTGGAACAAAGCCTGCCCTCCCACCAGCTCTCTGTGGATACAACTTTCAAAAGAGAATGGGATGGGAATGTTGAGGAAACCCTTTAATCCACTATTGAATAAGAGGGAAGCTGCAAGTACTCCACACTAAAAAGCAATGTTCCTAGCAGAATTGTCAGAGTCTCTATTGAAACCAATTTACAATGAAGCTTTTTCTTGAACCCATTTCCCTCCTTGTTGTATGCACTGTCTTATCAGTGTCAGAGGGTGATTTGACTGGCTCTGGAGTCTGGTTGTGTCTGTCCTGTCCATCTTGCTCAACCAACCATGAGCTTCCCCCTACGAACTAAAACAAGAAACCACAGCTAGACCCTGTCTGTAGACACCGTGTTTCGAAAGCTAACAAAGTGTTGTTCTGAGAACCTGTTTTTATTTTTTCCCCCTGGGCAGATCATTATTGAAACCAACCATTGTTTGATGGTCAGGCTATGCTGTATCGAAGTTAGTTTGATTGTTACAACGTATCTTATAAAAGGTATAGGTCTTTAAGAATGGTTCTGTCACGACTTCTGCCGAAGTCGTTGCCTCTCCTTGTTTGGGCGGTGCTCGGCGTTCGACGTCACCGGTCTTCTAGCCATCATTGATCCTTTTTTCATTTTCCATTGGTTTTGTCTTGTCTTCCCACACTCCTGTTTTCAATCCCATTAATTACCTGTTGTGTATTTAACCCTCTGTTTCCCCTCATGTCTTTGTCAGAGATTGTTTTATTGTCAGTGTAGTGTGATTGTTGTATAGGTGCGCGTCGGGTACCCATGTTTGTGCGTTTATGTACATTTAGTGTTATGGAGCATACTCCGTGGACTTTATTAAAAGACTCCATTTTACACTCCATTTGACTCTCCTGCGCCTGACTTCCCTGCCATCTATTACACCTATGCATGACAGGTTCCTGCAATACGAACCAAGCATTTCCAAAACAATCTGTAATGTTAGTCAGTGACCTTTAATTCAACCTTATTTTAAGCTGAAGAGAAATATCACTTAACATTCTGAGAACATTCTATGTTTGCTGAGCTTCTTCCTCCCAGCCCTCTGCTGCCTCGGTGGGAAGATTCTCTTCTCTGTGACAGTAGTGGGCTCTTAAACGGTGACATGGTGTCATACAGCCGCCATTGTGGGCAGACAGGGATCAGCTGTGTGTCTGTGACATTTGATTAGCTGTTCAGGAGTCTTATAGCTTGGGGGTAGAAGCTGTTAAGAAGCCTTTTGGAACTAGACTTGGCACTCTGGTACCGCTTGCCGTGTGGTGGCAAAGAGAACAGTCTATGACTAGGGTGGCTGGAGTCTTTGACAATTTTTAGAGCCTTCCTCTGAAACCACCTGGTATAGAGGTTCTGGATGTCAGGAAGATTGGCCCCAGTGATGTACTGCAAACTCTAAGCGGGTTGTCACATGCCATTTACTGAGGAGTTGCTTCCTGCTGGCCACTCTACTATAAAGGTCTGATTGGTGGAGTGCTGCAGAGATTGTTGACCTTCTGGAAGGTTCTCCCATCTCCACAGAGGAACTCTGTCAGAGTGACCATTGGGTTCTTGGTCACCTCCCTGACCAAGGCCCTCCCCCAATTACTCAGTTTGTCCGGGTGGCCAGCTCTAGGAAGAGTCTTGGTGGTTCCAAACTTCTTCCAATTAAGAATGATGGAGGCCACTGCGTTCTTGGGGACCTTCAATGCTGCAGACACAATCCTGTCACTGAGCTCTGCGAACCATTCCTTCGACCTCATGGCTTGGTTTTTGTTCTGACATGCAGTGTCAACTGTGGGACCTTACATAGACAGATGTGTGCCTTTTAAAATCATATCCAATCAATTGAATTTACCACAGATGGACTCCAATCAAGTTATAGAATCTCAAGGGATGATCAATGGAAACAGGATGCACCTGAGCTCAAGTTTGAGTCTCACAGCAAAGGATCTGAAAACTTATGTAAATAAGGTATCTGTTTTTTATGTTTAATACATTTGCAAAAATGTATAAAAAAACAATTTTTGCTTTGTAATTATAGGGTATTGTGTGTAGATTGATTAAGGAGACAAAATAATTTAAATAATTTTTGAATAAGGCTGGAACGTAACAAAAATGTTGAAAAGGGGAAGGGGTCTGAATACTTTCCGAATGCACTGTATCCTTTGCTAGTTAGTGAGTTCTTAGCCCAGTTATAGATCAAATCAAATCAAATTGTACTTCCTGAATACAACAGGTATAGTAAACTTTACCTTGAAATGCTTACTTACAAGCCCTTAACCAACAATGCAGTTCAAGAAATAGATTAAGAAAATATTTACTAAATAAACTCAAGTAAAAATGTTATAAAAAGTAACATAATAACATAACAATAAGAAGGCTATATACAGGGGGTACCGGTACCGAGTCAATGTGCGGGGTTGCAGGTTAGTCAAGGTAATATGTACATGTAGGTAGGGGCATAGATAATAAACAGCGAGTAGCAGCAGTGTAAAAGGGGGGGTTCAATGTAAATAGTCTGGTGGCCATTTGATTAATTGTTCATCAGTCTTATGGCTTGGGGGTAGAAGCTGTTAAGGAGCCTTTTGGACCTAGACTTGGTGCTCCGGAACCGCTTGCCGTGTGGTAGCAGAGAGAATAGTCTATGACTTGGGTGACTAGAGTCTTTGACAATCTTTTGGGCCTCCCTATGACACCGCCTAGTGTATAGGTCCTGGATGGTAGGAAGCTTGGCCCCAGTGATGTACTGGGCCGTATGCACTACCCTCTGTTGCGCCTTACGGTTAGATGCGGTGCAGTTGTCACACCAGGTGGTGATGCAACCGGTCAGGATGCTCTCGATGAGGATATGAGTACCCATGCCAAATCATTTCAGTCTCCTGAGGGGGAAAAGGTGTTGTCGTGCCCTCTTCACGACTGTCGTGGTGTGTTTGGACCATGATAGTTCATTGGTGATGTGGACACCAGGGAACTCTCGACCCAATAGGATCAGCAATAGGGGAGTGATTGCTTCCTACAAGAGCACAAAATGTGTACATTTCTAGACATCTTTGAAAAACAAGTCAGGTAAAGAGCTTTGTCAGGTAAAAATACAGTGTTGTATTTCGAGGCAGGCTTGAATAAGCTTAGTAGCCAATAGGCAGAGAGCAGCATAATGTGTCTGATTCTCTGTAATAATGGTATGGGAATAATAAAGCACTGTATTTTGTAGAGTGGTTTCTTGCATCAAACAACACAACAAAAGTGTGTGGATAGTGGATAAACAGGTTAATGTCAAGCCCTGCATGTTTTTTTCCCATGGAATGTAGGCCTACATTGAACACCACACATTGGCTGCTGCTGTGGCTGGATGATATAACAGCTATTTCCATGTTACAATGGGATGCATGTTTTCCATTGTTTTTGATGGTAGGACACTCTGGAAGGCCTACATTATGATCAAATAGCCACAGTAGCCTACTTGGTCATTGTTAAAACTGTAACTTAAAGTCGGTACAGCCTCAGTGTTCGCATTAAATGTGCCTTTGAAGTTGCACAGAATTTTCACAACATTCAAGTTTGCTCAGCAGACCTGAAATTTGCCCTGTTCTGAAAGAAATTAGAACAGTAATAATCAAAAACGGTGTAATATCAAAGATTAACAATAATTTCTCTGTTAAACTATTATGAAACCACAATGCCTTAGAGACCCACAAAATAAGTTTATATCCATAACATATTCCTATAGGGCCCGATTTAGATTTCTGAAATTAAGCCTTATCTTACGCACGCCTTTCCTACACACTTCTCAGTAGTTGCTATTCAGACTTACCTTATGAAGGTGCGTAACGGGCTTTGCAGGCATGGTTCCCTTGAGCACACTGAATAAATGTAATTGATCAGGAGAAAACCCTCCCACTTGCCTGCCAACAGATTTTCTTGTGGAGTTTTCATTCAATAGGTTTTTAGGTACATTTATCTTAAGCCATCCCTTTAAATACAGTGTACCTTTTAGTTCAAATTTTGTCTACAGACTTAAAAGAAAATATTGAGAGAATGGGTTCAGAATATTAGGGATCAATGAAACATTTAAATATTAGTCTCTATTTCGGCAGCAATTGGTAGATGGAAAAATACTCTGATCTTGTAGATTATTTAGAGCTAGGAAAGTATTTTCGAATCATAAAAAACAGGTTATATAAACTCCTTACCCACAAAAGAAAGAAAACGGTGTTTTGATTCATTCTGAAAATTGCTACATTCAGTTCTTTAACACATGGTAATATTGGAAGATTAGTGTATGTAGAATTATAATAGGGAGAATAGTGTACAATAGTAGGCTTTACCCTCGTCTATTGCCTGCACTAACCATGGAACTGTGTGATGACACAGTCAAGTATTGTGCCATGCCTCAGGTTCAAACTGCTTGGTCTGCGCTCCGCTTCATAATGATTGAATTAGCCTACATGTCTTTTTTTATATATTATCCTCAACAACAACCACATGGCTGTGACTGCGTTTACAGAGGAAGCAAATGAAGGTAAACGAAACAATGGAATTAAATGGAATTATAATGTAGGCTATACCAACTAAAGGGAACTAACAGTAAATTGAATATGTTTTGTTATTAGGCCTACTGACGGTCGATATTGATAGTGACTAATATTTAACATGATAGAAACAGGAAACAGAGAAAGTCATGGTAACCTATAATTAAGACATTCAAGGGTACTCATCCCTGCAAGTTAAAAGGCTGTACAATTTAAATTCTGCACAATGGCACAGTGTTTCATAAACTACTGTGGGAAAGTTTATATGTTGATTTGCTTCAGTGTGCTGCCATATGACTGGTTTCACATTTGTCTCCAGCGATTATAAGGTCAAATAGATCTAAAATAAGTGTAATTTATTACACAATTCCCTTATCTAAGCAGATTACTCATTTACCTAGCTCTTATCAATAGCTCTTATCAAGTTAGAAAGGACAGTGCATGGGGAATGGTGTAATTTCTATAGGAAAAAATGTAGTTGGCGCTATTTCCACGTGGAACTGGTATGTTTGCTAGACCTTATTCATGTTACCCTCACGTGTAAAGGTGATGGAATTATTAGGACATTAAGCCAAGATCAGAATAAGGCGTATCTGTAGACACACCTCCACTACACCTTAATTTATTGGACCTGCACACAAAAAGAAATAGCAGGTGAATAGCACGCCATTCTCACACTTAAGTTCAAGGTCAGAATACGCAGAGAGAGAAAAGTGCATTAAAAGGGAATTATATTCCATTTACGCTTAACTCCGGTTGGAATCGGGTCCATAGCGAAATGCTTAAAATGCAACAGGGGATCTGTGAAAAGGGTATGCCTGGAGACAGACCGACCTGCTGCAGGAACATTTGCTCAAGACATCACAAGGGAACACGGGCAGGGAAAGTACAACTTGAAAGACCTTGGAGAGGGACTTAATGCAATATGTACTGTCAGAGTAATGCAATAATGGTATGTGTGTTCTTGTAGTACATTTTGCCTGTTAGAGGGCATTGTCATGACTGTTGTCAGCAAATTCCTATAAGAAATATTATAAATGGTTTTATTGTTATATTCATAGTCTCGTATAGGGGGTAATAAGTATGTTCATAAATCATATGTTTTTTACATTTCAGCAGACACCAATCCAGAGCAATTTGGGTTAAGTACCTTGCTCAAGGGCACATCAACAGATTTTACACCTATTCAGCATGGGGATTCAAACCAGAAACCTTTTGGTTACTGGTCCAATGCTCTTAACCACTAGGGTACTTAATAAGAGCACAGTGAAGCGTTCTTGTTGTTCTTTCTACTCTTTATGTAGGAAAAAACCTTATACAACTGACCATAAGTGCACTTATTAATCACATAGATTCGACTGGGAATGATTGTTAATTGACTACAGCAATACCCAAGCCAGCAAAGATCCATTCCATCGATTTTAACCTTTAAAATCAATATTCATTTGGACCGTGAGGGGAGACTTCAGCATTAAGTAATTGATGTTACATGGGTTAAAATATCCTGCCTTTCCTTGTCTGTGAACAAATGCCACACACACACACACACACACACACACACCTATATCTAGCCACTCTATGCCTCACAATCACACACTATTTTGTTTCTCTTCTTCCTCCTTTTTAATTATCCGTTAATCACAATGTTTAACTAAACAAATCATTCCCAAACCCATGTGAGCAAACTGATCAAATCAAATTTGATTGTATTACTCTATACTACTCTTTTTTAAATATAATTTGTTTTATAAAACCTTTATTACATGACTATATCATAATGTATGATGGGTGGGGCTGGTGATGGGTGGGGCTGTGGTGGGGTGGGGCTGTGGTCGGGGTGGTGATGGGTGGGGCTGGGGTGGGGCGGTGATGGGTGGGGCTGGGGTAGGGGTGGTGATGGGTGGGGCTGGGGTGGGGCTGGGGTAGGGGTGGTGTGGGGGGGCTGGGGTAGGGGTGGTGATGGGTGGGGCTGGGGTGGGGCTGGGGTAGGGGTGGTGTGGGGGGGCTGTGGTCGGGGTGGTGATGGGTGGGGGTGGGGCTGTGGTCGGGGTGGTGATGGGTGGGGGTGGGGCTGTGGTCGGGGTGGTGATGCCTGGGGGTGGGGCTGAGGAATACAGAGGGGAGGAAATAGAACACACAAAAAATCTGATCTTTTCAATGCCTGCATAAGCGTTTGATGTCAATTTTTATTTATTTAACTAGGCAAGTCAGTTAAGAACAAAATCTTATTTCCAATGATGGCCTACCCCGGCCAAACCCTAACCCGGACGATGCTGGGCCAATTGTGCGCCGCCATATGGGACTCCCATTTCCTGTCGGGTGTGATACAGCCGGGAATCAAACCAGGGTTTGTAGTGACGCCTCTAGCACTGAGTTGCAGCGCCTTAGAATGCTACGCCTCTCGGGAGCCCCTAATGAACCACATCAACATAATATAATAACCTTTTAATATGCGTATGCCCGCGCAGAATATGTCTTAATCACAGCCAATCATGTCAGATTTCAATGCTTGTCCACGCTGAAATAAACTTGGAGATTGAAATATTGCAACTGACAAACATGATTTTCGAAACTTGCCAAGCAGTCCATGCATTGTCTGTCTGCTGTGAGCTGTAACTCGACAGTCTATGGAGTTCAAACCTAGGCTTTGATTTGACTGCTGATCCGGGAACTCTCCAAGGGACATAATCTTCCGCTCCGAGATGTGTTCTCATAAACAGATTATCTCGAGTTACGATAATAGTATTGTTAATATAGTTACATGAAGACATGGCTAAAGGTCAATCAGATTTGTGAACATAATCCCCAGCTGTGTGTTGTTGCTTTTCATGTTGTCTATTGTCTGTAGCTTGTGAGGTGTGGAAACACTTTGTTGCTTTTATGGATTTTGTCTTGTTGCTTTTTGTACTGTCTGTGTGGTTGAAAATTAGCCGGCTGGTTAAAACCGGTACTTTTACTGAAACGTTGATTAATGTGCACTGTCCCTGTAAAAATTAAATAAACTCAAACTATTAACTTGGTGCGCTGTAAATGGTTAAAGACTTTGGACTCTGTTTATCAAAGTGTTGCGGGAGTGGAAGTGATTGTTATCTGCAGCCTCACTGGAACTGTGATCAAAGTACATTCACACAGGGCACTGGTGCTCTCAGGAAAGTTGCACTTGTTTGCGCAGTCACGTTGTGAACAACTTTGGGAAAAGGACAGAAAAGGTTGAAGGGATGAAGCAAGAAAAGACTCAGATGAAGGATTTCCTGGAGAATATCAGTGTTCTGCAAGCGGTGCTGACACTCCCCCTCTTAGGTCCGGCGTGTATTGGGTTGATGGTGTACCTTATGTTTACGTCTCTGTGGCTGCTGCCTACTCTCTACTTCATATGGCAGTTAAAGGACCGCCACACACCTGAAAGAGGGGGTAGGAGAACTGCATTTGTGAGAAACTGGAAAGTGTGGAAGCTCATAAGGGACTACTTCCCAATGAAGTTGGTGAAGACAGCGGAGTTGAACCCAAACAAGAACTACATCTTAGGGTGTCATCCACATGGGGTCTTGAGTCTCGGAGCCTTTACTACTTTCACCACGGAGGCCTGTGGCTTTATGGACCTCTTCCCTGGGGTGCGCTCCTGTCTCTGCATCCTGAGTGGCCTCTTCAAGATCCCCCTCTACAGGGAATATGTCATGGCCACAGGTTGTTGTCCAGTCAGCAAGCCCAGTCTCAAGCACCTTTTGTCTAAAAGTGGGAAAGGCAATGCGCTGGTGATTATTATAGGGGGTGCTGCTGAGTCTCTGCTGAGTGTGCCTGGGGTCAACGCTGTGGTTATGAAGCAGAGGAAAGGCTTCGTCAAGGTGGCCCTGGAGTTTGGGGCTGACCTGGTGCCTGTCTACTCGTATGGGGAAAACGATATGTTCCGCCAGGTGATCTTCTCAGAAGGCAGTGTGGGCTGGAGGTTACAGCAACTCTTTAAGAAGATCATGGGCTTTGCCCCTTGTCTGTTCATGGGTGAACGCTGGTTCTGGATGCCTTACCACTGCCCGGTCACCATTGTCGTGGGTAGTCCTATCCCAGTGCCAACGAGGCCTTCTCCCACTCAGGAGGAGGTGGACCACTATCATGGCCTATACATGGAGTCCCTGGCCAAGCTCTTCAATGAGCACAAAGTCAGCTGTGGACTCTCAGAGAGCCACGAGCTGCTGATCACATAAGCCAATCATTTTGACAACGTGAATGAGGTGATTTGTCATGGTGTCCTTCTGTCTGTACTGTAGCCCACCGATCTCCACAGTGAGTATGTTTACACGCACGGTAATAATTCTATATTAACTGATCATATCGATGATATACTGATTATGACAGTACTGCGAGTTTGGCAGTAGTCATGATTACCTTAATCGGCGTAAAGCGAAGCATAAACGGACTAAAATACCTATATTTTTTTGCAATCTTTTGAGTTATTTGGATACCTTATTCAGAGATCCTGCGGTGTAGTTGATCTGCACATGTGCTATCATAAACAGCGCGAGCCTCCCTCTTTGGCGCATGCGAATTGAATTCATATAATCTGAAAGTATGCATCTAAGAAATAGGTTTCACATACAAACTCTATATTTCCGAAGTCAGAATCAAATAGGCTTCCCAAAAATGATATGATTGCTGTGATAGGACCTTAATTTTTATTGGTAATTTTCTACATTTCTTTCTACAAGTCCCATCAGGCACCCTTATTATCAGCTGTCCATGTAAACAGGATGTTTAGGGAATTATTTCTTCTTGCAAATCATAACAATGTTTTAATCAAATTATATTAAATCAGAGTATTTACAACGATCCTATTACTGAATGCATGTTAACATACTCAGTGAGACTACCTGAATGAAAGCATTCCAACTCAGTATCTGATCCAGCCGTGTCCCAATCATTGATCCCTGGATCCACCAAGCTGCCTGTCTAATTGACGCATAGCTTTGACTGCATTTACTGTAAGAATGAATTCAAGGGGAAATTGTATGTGGTTTATATGTAGCCATAATTTATCCATGAATCTGAATACCTTTAAGATCCACTCAATTTCATAACAAACAGTGACTTAGGATTTATGAAGAAATACTGTGCTTACATGTTGAGTGTAATCAATCAGACTTTGTAGCCACCAGCAGCACCTGAGCAATGTTAATCAGGGATCATAACATTCTTTCATGTTTAACAGTCGACTTTGAGTAACTTGTGCAGTAGAGCTGCCGAATACTGACTATTTGCAATACAGTAATATATAGAAATGATGTATTTCTGCTGATATGTATTTTAATACATTTGGCTTGTGGTGAGGGTTCACTTTGACCACAGGATTTTGCCACAATGTATTAATTTATTTAATCCTTCCTGTGAACTGCGAAGTGGATACAGATAGCGGCAGTGAGAGATTTTGGACATGAACAGAGTGGGAGTGTCTTTCAGTGCTATGATTCACAAGCTGTAGAGATCTATCATAACATTTCAATATTTCTCTCTCATCACATACACACATTAGGCATACTCTTCTCTACAGGACAAAGTAGTTGTTACCCAACTATCCCAATCATTTTTGACATTGAAAATGAATCTAGATTTAAAATACACTACCGTTCAAACGTTTGGGGTCACATAGAAATGTTTTTTGTCCAATGAAATAACATCAAATTGATTAGAAATACAGTGTAGACATTGTTAATGTTGTACATGACTATTGTAGCTGGAAATGGCTGATTGGTTTAATGGAATATCTACATAGGTGTACAGAGGCCCATTATCAGCAACCATCACTCCTGTGTTCCAACGGCACGTTGTGTTAGTTAATCCAAGTTTTTCATTTTAAAAGGCTAATTAATCATTAGGAAACCCTTTTGCAATTATGTTAGCACAGCTGAAAACTGTTGTTCTGATTAAAGAAGCAATAAAACTGGCCTTCTTTAGACTAGTTGGGTATCTGGAGCATCAGCATTTGTGGGTTTGATTACGGCTCACAATGGCCAGAAATAAAGCACTTTCTTCTGAAACACGCGAGTCTATTCTTGTTCTGAGAAATGAAGACTATTCCATGTGAGAAATTGCCAAGAAACTGAAGATCTCGTACAACGCTGTGTACTACTCCCTTTACAGAACAGCGCAAACTGGCTCTAACCAGAATAGAAAGAGGAGTGGGAGGCCCCGGTGCACAACTGAGAAAGAGGACAAGTACATTAGAGTGTCTAGTTTGAGAAACAGACACCTCAAAAGTTCTCAACTGGCAGCTTCATTAAATAGTACCCGCAAAACACCAGTCTCAACATCAACAGTGAAGAGGTGACTCCGGGATGCTGGCCTTCTAGGAAGAGTTCCTCTGTCCAGTATCTGTGTTCTTTTGCCCATCTTAATCTTTTCTTTTTATTGGCCAGTCTGAGATATGGCTTTCTCTTTGCAACTCTGCCTAGAAGGCCAGCATCCCGGAGATCATTCATGAAAACCAGCTTTCGAGAGCTCAGGACCTCAGACTGGGGTGAAGATTCACTTTCAAAGGTGCTTCAACAAAGTACTGAGTAAAGGTTCTGAATACTTATGTTAATGTATTATTATTTCAGTTTTCTATTTTTAATAAATCTGCAAAAAATGTTTAAAAAAAAAGAAGTTTTTCCTTTGTCATTATGGGATATTGTGTGTAGATTGATGAGGGTACATTTTTTTTATTCCATTTTAGGATATGGCTGTAACATAACAAAATGTGGAAAAAGTCAAGGGGTCTGAATACTTTCCGAATTCACTGAAGACAATGTAAACCATGTTAGCCATTGTGTAGCATTTAGAGTAGAACAAAAAGCTGGCCACTCTACCAGACAGCTTAATGTCATGAGTGGTGACAGGTTTTAATTATAAATATGATTCTGCCTCAGTGCTGGACCAAATACACGTCCATGTGTGCCCTATAACATGTTTGAATCTAAATCATTGCAGTTTTCTGTCATCAAAGCACACATACCTATAAAAATACATAGATAGATATAAATATATACTACAATAGCCTACTGGTATTCAGTATCTTGAAATGTTCTGCACCTGGTCATACAACATACTTGTCTTTATGCAGGTCATCAATAGACCATCAAATACAAATGATGAATACATAAATCTAAAAACAGACGAAAAAGAATGACATTTATAATATGCAGAAGTCTAGAGGGCTTACATATACAGGCTACTGTTAAATAGATTTACAATTAGAATTTTATGCAGTAGCCTATGGAAATGCGACCTCATCAAATCAAGGTGCTTCTAATGAATATTGGAATTAAATATTAAAAAAATACCATTTAAAAGTTAGTCACAACAAACAGGCTAACAGACAGGCTAACACCCAATGCAACACTTAAAACATATAGCTACAATATCAAATGTAACGACACATTAATTTAGGTGGCGAGTTAACCTTCAGCCTAAAATAACCTATAGCTATAGCCATTTTCTGTTCCACCTACTGAGGTGACCTCACCTCAAGCATATGCTCATTCACTCAACAAGTGAAAAGCCGATATCGATGCCGACGACCCTGTCACAAGCAATCAGACACTACTGGAGAGTATCTTCTCAATACACGAAACAAACAACGAAATCTTTGTGAAATTAACAGGAAAAATAAGAAAATATTGACAACTATTTAGGTGAAAACATTGAGTTTATACCTTTGTCTCCCTGCGAGAACGTCGGATCCATTTCCAGAGTTACACAGGGAACCAGAGGGTTTCGCCCATTCTACCTTCCCCTCTCCCCTTCAATATCAGCACATATTGAAAAGACAAGACAAGGACGAAAAGGAAGAAATGTTGTGAATAAAAGGTTAACTTGGGTCTTCAAAAATGGTAACAATGCAGTCCTCGGTTCAATGAAATTGGCAATGCAGGGAGGGAGACTGGCTCCAACCGCTCGGCGCACATCGTTGCGCGTCTGCTGTGTGTGCTAGAGTTTATGGACTCAACTGGTAGAGGAAATCACCGGGTTCCCCCCATACACACTCCATCATACAGCTAGGAAGGGAGGGGCACCCATACTGAATTTGCGCCAGTGATGCGTTTTTTAAATAGATTTTTCTAGAGCAACAATTGGAAAGTATTGGTCTATTTTTTAAATAGCGAATACATCTTTTTTTTTTTTGTATTTGATTAGGATTATATTTTCTCATTGATAGGCTTCTACTGATATAGGCCTATAAATCCATGGAAGATGGTAAATCAAATATATGTCTACGATGGAGTCAGTGAAATTACGCACAGCTTTCTCAAAATACAGTATGTCAGTCTATGGATATTTTTCGATTGATAAAACACTCTGTCAAAAACAATTAACACAGTCATGCATTTTCAAATCTACAAAATGGAGGCTTAAATGTATTATTGGACTCAAACCATTTCTGGACACAATAAATCCTCAGGGAGATTATGTCATCAGCATATGTTCTCACATTGAGTGGGTGAAGCAAATCAATTTCCTGATTTGATATAAAAATCTTTAGAAGCAATAATCCTCTCATATAGAGATCTAAGCAGATGAGAATAGTCTCCAGATATCTTATTCCCCTACTCTCTGTATAATTATCCATCCATTATGAGTAAAACATAGAATATGAAACAGACACAGGGTTCTCAACTGCATCAGATATACTCTGATAATGGCAGGGTATGTTTTTCAATTGAAATATATTTATATTTGACTTAAATGGCACTCAGAGCTTTCCATTGGTCCTCATAATGAAGCGTGATCGTGCAGGGTTGTTTTACTGAAATTGCACTACAGTGACCATTAACTAAGGAAGCTCCACAACAATCAGTTGGCCCTCTATAACCTTACGTTACTGCCTTATTCTAAAATGGGATTCAATTGTTTTTCTCCCCTCATCAATCTGAACAGAATAACCCATAATGACAAAGCAAAAACATAGTTTTTTTACTTTTTGAAAATGTATATATATAGTTTCCTGATCTTTCTTATATCTCTCAGATATAGGACAGACACTTAAAAACAAACTTCATTGTGATATTGTTCCATGTAGTGAATGTAATTCAATGTGTTTCTATTGGCTAATATCAGTAATGCCAAATTCAATGTTTCATCTAATATATATATATTTTTATACTTTAAGGGGTCTTAACATTTGAAATCAAATAGCTAAATTATCCCTGATAGGACCATCTTAAAATGGCTTAGAACCACCCCACCCCCTCCCAGCTTAGACAGGGTTTACACTCTAAAGGGGTTAAACAGCATGATTATTACACAGGTGCACCTTGTGCTGGGGAAAATTAAAGGTCACTCTAAAATGTGCAGTTTTGTCACACAACACAATGCCACAGCTGTCTTAAGTTGAGGGAGCTTGCAATCGGCATACTGACTGCAGGAATATCCACCACAGCTCTTGCCAGATAATTGAATGTTAATTTTCTCAAAGATGATCAATGGAAACAGGATGCACCTTAGCTCAATTTCGATTAAAATAGCAAACGGTCTGAATACTGATGTAAATAAGGTATTTCTGCTTTTATTTTAATACATTTTCACAAATATCTAAAAACCTATTTTTGCTTTGTCATTATGGGGTATTGTGTGTAGATTGATGAGTATGTTTTAAATCAATTTTAGAATAAGGCTGTAGCTTAACAATATGTGGAAAATGTCAAGGGGTCTGAATACTTTCCAAATGCACTCTATACTGTATGTGGCTGTAAACTAATGTAAGGTCCATTGGTCTTTCTACTTCCTAATTGTTCTGGTTGGTATTTTAAATTGGAAGCTGATTCTAGATTAACACTTAGCAATAGCGTCTGGGCAACAGTCTCAATAATTTCCATTGAGTCTGGTGCCAGGGTCGAACGCTGCATAAGACACACCCAGAGCAATGTATTTAGAGAGTAGGGACATTGAGGTTTCTGGTTTATGATGCATTTACATGACACTTCAACATTCTATGGCAGCCATGTTAGCTCCCCATTAACATGACATGAGGAATATTCTAACAATGCTATGCTATGTAACTGAACGTCTGGAATTAGAACAATATCCAACATTCTAAAAGTTGGTCTATCTCTCTAAATATATGGCTCTGGACACACCTATTGGGGTGAGAAATGTCTCCCGTGTGATCCCCATATGCGGCCCAGACAATTGATGTAATTTCCATTCCTGGAATAAGATTTACTTTGCATTAAACATGAATCATCAAAGGCAGATCAATCAATAGGCATTGATGTTTCAGGGCTGAAGATTGGGCGGCCTGGTACGGTCTGATGAAGAGAAGAGGACAGTCTGTTACTGTATAAAACTGCAGTAGGCCACAGACAGATCAGAGACGGTCAAGGTTGATTGGTTTCAGAATTCAGATAGCTGCGGAGGATACATTTGGTTTTAAACGTCATTGTGTCAAGGCCAATGGAGAACTCGTGAACTTTTGAGCACCTCATCATTCACCATGTAATTGTCTCAATATAAGACTGAGACTAAACACTTAGCATCTGACATTTTGATCTGTGGTGGAAGCATATCCAGTGATTCTGAGACTGAGCTTTTGCTTGAAGTCACATTGCACCATGCAGGCATCTGTTGTACCTGGCAACCCTGCCAATCTTTGCCCACAGACGACACGGAGGGAGTGTGTATCACACATGCCAAACACATTCCCTTCAATGTAGCTCTTAGATAATTTTTTTAAATCTTCGAGTCAAAGACAAGCACGCTGAAAGAAAACTATGACATGATCTCGTGATTGCTTCAATTAAGGGCTGCAAGAAACTGAATCCAGTAGTTTGTCAAACCATCTTGGGACGTTCCCTGGATGTTTATCCTCCTGTGAAGTCTTCGGGACGTCTTCGGACAACGTCTTGGACATGGAAAGACAGGGAACGTTCTCAAGTTCTAAGAAATCCGCAAAGGGGTCCCGATATCGTTCTCCTTCTGGCCACTTTGTGAATCATTGATGAGAAATACCCCTCATGGTCCATTTGTTATAAAGTGAGCATGATTCATTGGCAGTCTTGGTCGTGTTCTGCATTAAGCTACTATTTCATGTTTTTCATGCTCCATTCTATCGAACAAAAAGTGGTTTGGGATACTGAGGGAACTCTTCTCCACATCTCTCTCTACTGCCTGTCTTTGAACATGTGGAGCCTTGGCAGCATAGCCATCTCTTGCACTATCGTTCAACCACCCCAAGATAAAAGGAGCATCAAAGACCTCTCCCCTACACTCACTCCACTGGTGGGTTGCCGTGTACTGTACTCGCAGTAATACATATTAAATATAACACATTCATTATTAAACCTGATCTATGAGACACTCAAGCCAAGTGCTGAGGCACTGCATACTGAATTGATGGGGTACGCCATGGGAAAATGAGCAAGTGCTTCCCGATAGTTGATATGCATAACGTGTGCGAATTCCAGAAGTCATTCCAGGGGCGTGGAGGAGCGTCTGTGCTGCTCCCCTGCATCTCTGCATTCATAGTTGATATTGCTCAAGGGGCCAGGGTTCCGGTCCAGAAGCACGTCTTTTGACTGGTCCTACAGTTTTACTTCGGTACTGCAGTTTAACTGACGCCTGGTCCAGAAATAACATTTTCATAGACGGCCACATAGAGAAATCAGATTTGAACAATAGTGGAAAAAGTACCCAATTGTCATACTTGAGTAAAAGTAAAGAAACCTTTACAGAAAATTACTCAAGTTAAAGTGAAAGTCACCCAGTAAAATACTACTTGAGAAAAGTCTAAAAATATTTGGTTTTAAATATAGTTAAGTATCAAAAGTAAAAGAGTAAATCATTTCAAATTGCTTATATTAAGCAAACCAGACGGTACAATTGTTTTTCATTTGTATTTATGGATAGCCAGGGGCACACTCCAACATTCAGACATCATTTACAAACAAAGCATTTGTGTTTAGTGAGTCCGCCAGATCAGAGGCAGTAGGGATGACTAGGGATGTTCTCTTGATGAGTGTGTGAATTGGACAATTTTCTTGTCCTGCTAATCATTCCAAATGTAATGACTACTTTAGGGTGTCAGGGAAAATGTATGGAGTAAAAAGTACATTATTTTCTTTAGGAATGTAGTGAAGTAACATTAAAAGTAGTCAAAATATCAATAATAAAGTAAAGTACAGATACCCCCCAAACTATTTAAGTAGTACTTTAAAGGATTTTTACTTAAGTACTTTACACCAGTGGATTTGAAAATTCCTAATAGACTCTTTAGTCATCACCTTTGTGCACAAAACATCCATAGATTTTTTGTTTTCATCGATCACAGACGAAGATATCAACATTTTACATTCATCAGATGCCTGCCATGTTTTGGATAATGTGATGACGTTGTCGCTGCTACCGCTGCTCCCTGTGCACAATGAGTGTGCTGTTGGTCTGTATAAACCGGATGCAACCCAGATACAGACAGTCCATGAATCGGCATATGCAACATGAGTAGATTACCTTGTAAACAACTAGGCAGACATCTTGGGCGCGGTCTCCAGTTCTTATTATACATCAGTGATATTGCTAAGCAACAACACTACCCCAGCCAAGAGAGTGAAAATGCCTAAATTAATTTGCATTGCCAGATAATTCATTTGCGATGAGAATGTACTCTAAGAGTAATCCGTGGATAGAAATCACTACTGCTGCCAGTTAATAGGCACTAAGTGTGAACAATTTAAAAATGCCTTTACTTGGGGTCCGGATGAGTCATAATTCAGATTTTTTATCAATAATCTAATAAGATTTGGGCGGGAATATGGCTTAGATTTAGCAAAACTAAAGAGAAACTCAAGACGTCTGCATTCACTTAGCAGGTGATTAGATAATACAGTACTTGAACATTAATGATTAGATTGCCTTTGTTACTGTTGCCCAACATACCATAATGCTTTAGCTACTTAAATTCAATGTTGGCTTAGAAAATTTGAATAGCTTCATAAAAGCCCAGAAAATGTAATATATAAAACTCTTAATTTCAGATGTAGCATACATTTTCCAAAACCAGCAGTAGTACACAGAGAGACAAAAGACATGCAAAACAAAGCAAGGATACCCCTTATATTCAAGTCACACACCTTGTCACAAAACTAAGTCTAAAAAAATCTAGATACAAATGAACAAATTCTAGTCAAGTCCTTGGTAATGATGGTATAAGCCAGATATAAACAGACTCTTGTCTATCTCCCCGACATCATCATCAACCGGTAACACAAAATAACTCAGGAAAACCAAACAGGAAGAGCGTCGAAAGAACAAAGACAGTCAAAAGTGTTACAACAATATCAGTTGAAAACAGGTTGAAAAATGTCTCGAAAGCAGAACAGGAAATAATTTCCCCGGGAAAGCACATATTTCCTGCTAGGTCAGGTTTCATGTCCCATAAAACTATAGTGGCCTGAGTTGGACAGCAGGGTCTGGGGGGACAGAGTATAAGGGACAGAGGGACACACACAGTGGGCTTTATGATTAGATGTGTGTTATCCCTAGTGTGAGAGGCAGTGCGTCAATATCTGCAAGTATCCCTTTTAGCTGGTGGATGGATCTTATCTGCAGTGGGGTGGGTGTATGTGTGACCTTGTGTGTCCTCAGGAGCGAACGTACAGGAGTTCAAAAGCCCTCAGACAGCCTGGGAGATGTTAATCAGTGTCAGGACAGCTATTCTATTTGTGATAACGCCTCCACCCATCTGAATACACACACTCCCCATATATCTTATCACTCACTCATTCACACATGCAGGGACGCACACACACACAAATGCATGGCGCACACGCGCGCACACACACACACACTGAATCTGGATCATAGCAAACTGTGTGTATTTACCCTGTGATCCATCCTACAGGAAAACATTTACATGTCAACATTAAATTAAAATTTTAACAAGCTGCATGGTGTCGTTGTAATTACCTGCTCAAGGAAGGGAGAAAGATTTCACCTCTGCATTTTAGAGATTACGATAAACGAGGTCATAGACAGCAATACTCAACATCCCCAATATACTGTATATCGCAATAGTCCCCATTTGAAGGCCTTTCTGACTCATCACCAATTGAAATCTTCCATCTAATTTGTGAAACTCTGCTGAACCCTTCAACCCAGTCAGAGTTATTAGTATTAATAACTAATCTAATCCACTCATTGTCACTGCAGAGTCACATTCAGTGGGAGAGCCTGGACCACCCTTCTCATCCTTGATCTGAAGGTCAGAGCATCAAGTGATTAGTGACTGGGTCCTATCTAAATGTGCTGAGATCCAAACCATAGACAGCTTGCTATCATCTTGTCTGCATCCCAATGGCACCCCATATAGTGCACTACTTTTGACCAGGGCCCATAGGGGCTTTGGTCAAAAGAAGTGCACTATGTAAGGAATAGGGTGTCGTTTGGGACACAGACCTTCTGTATACTGGGGCAGCAGGGTAGCCTAGTGGTTAGAGAGTTGGACTAGTAACCGGAAGGTTGTGAGTTCAAACCCCTGAGCTGACAAGGTACAAATCTGTCGTTCTGCCCCTGAACAGGCAGTTAACCCACTGTTCCCAGGCCGTCATTGAAAATAAGAATGTGTTCTTAACTGACTTGCCTGGTTAAATAAAGGTAAAAAATAAATAAAAATAATAATAAATAAATACTATCCCATGAATCAGCCAGTAATAGCAACATCACTGTTTGCCCATTGAGATTTGAATTATAAGTCCATAAGTTATCCCAAATGGGAATGCAATGTATTCATACGAACTGTGGCTACCGCCTGTTCAGAGAGTTCTGCACCAATGATTAGGTAGGGCCCTCTACATGGGCAGATGCTTTGAGTTTTCCTGTATCAGCAAAGAGGAGCTGTTATGCAACTTTTACACCAGTGGTATTAAATAAGGTGATTGCTGCCCATTTATAGTTTTGGATATGTTTTTAGAGGATGTGCGCCCTTCATTTGATCCATTTGTCAAATAGAAAAATGACATTGGATCAGAGGCGTCATGCCCATAGGGGGCACAGGGGCTGTTAATAATGTATATTTACATGTTCTTCTTATTTCTCTGTAATACTACTATTAATCTAGCATATGTTTTTTTGAATGTAATTTTTTTTCTCCCCCTTTTCGTGGTATCCAATTGTTAGTAGTTACTATCTTGTCTCATCGCTACAACTCCCGTAGAGGCTCGGGAGAGACGAAGGTTGAAAACTATGCGTACTCCGAAACACAACCCAACCAAGCAGCACTGCTGCTTAACACAGCTCGCATCCAACCCGGAAGCCAGCCGCACCAATGTGTCGGAGGAAACACCGTGCACCTGGCGACCTGGTTAGCGTGCAATGCGCCAGGCCCGCCATTGGAGTCGCTAGTGCGCGATGAGACAAGGAAATCCCTACCAGCCAAGCCCTCCCTAACCCGGACGACGCTAGGCCAATTGTGCGTCGCCGCATGCGACAAAGCCTGGGCTCGAACCCAGAGTCTCTGGTGGCATTGCGATGCAGACCACTGCGCCACCCGGGAGGCAATCTAGCAATTGTTGAAGTTTTCTTTATCTAGCGTAGCTTGGTTCCCAGTCCCCCATCCTCATAACTAGCTACCAAGAAGCTATTTCAGGCTATCACTCAAGTTAGAGTAGCTAGCTTGTCTATCTTAATTGGCATGCCTGCTAGAAAGTTGGTAGACTTTAGAAAAGCAAGCAATAACTAAATGTACTGAATAAAACACATTCCTTGCAGAGAAGCATTTATAAAGAAACAAAAATATATACGCAACATGTAAAGTGTTTGCCCCATTTTTCATGAGCTGAATTAAAAAAGGTACCAGAAAGTTTCCATACGCACAAAAAGCTTTTTTCTCTCAAATTTTGTGCACACATTTGTTAACATTCCCGTTAGTGAGCATTTCTCCTTTGCCAAGATAATCCATCCACCTGACAGGTGTGGCATATCAAGAAGGTGATTAAACAGCATGATCATTACACAGGTGAACTTGGTGCTGGGGACAATAAATGGCCATTCTAAAATGTGCAGTTATGACACATAACACAATGCCACAGATGTTTCAAGTTTTGAGGGAGCGTGCAATTGGCATGCTGACTGCAGGAATGTCCACAGATCATGTTTTTTTTGTTATAGCATAAACTGCCTCTAAAGTAGTTTTAGATAATTTGGCAGTATGTCCAACCGGCTTCACAACTGCAAACCACTTGTAACCACACAGCCTAGGATCTCACATCTGGCTTCTTCACCTGCAGGATTGTCTGAGACCAGCCACCCGGACAGCTGATGAAACTGAGGAGTATTTCTGTCTGTAATAAAGCCCTTTTGTGGGGAAAAACTCATTCTGATTGGCTGGGCCTGGCTCCCCAGTGGGTGGGCACTTATATATTTTTGTTCAGTATAGTTTCTTTAAAAGAGAACCAACCGGTCAGGAGAACACAGATAGTTCAAGAGGTATGCTTAGATATGCAGAAAAATATGCATAATTTTTTACATAAAATTAAGGATTATGCCTCTAGATTGCAGGAAAACGCTTTTTCAGGCGTTTGAAAAATTCTAAATTCTACAACCTTTGGACAACCCACCCAGAAATCCTCAAGTTCTTTGTGCCCCATCAGATTTTTGGGATGCATGGCACCCCTGCATAGGATGTAATTTACTTTACACAGAATTAATAAAATATTTGGCCATCTGTGGTCCAGCCAAAGATTATTGGTGCGTGACACCTCAGCATGTTATCAAAGTGCATTTGGTCACACGAGTACCATTAGTCAAATGGACCTCCTATGTCAGTCATCTATCTTGATGAAGACAAGGTTAGCTTTTCCCAGCTTTTCCCAAACATGATACTTTCAAGTACAACCTAATCAGAACCATCAACAGAGGGACTACATATGCATGAATCAAGTTCTTCTGAATCAGGTCCTTGTTAGAATGATTCCTTTAGGAATAGACCATTATGGCAACAGAACCATTATATCTGCTAGCTAGAGTGAGCGAGGCTTTCAGTATGCCTCGAGGGGTCATAGCCCTGACAGAAAGCTGTAACAAACTGGCTTTGAGTGTTGGACGAACGTGGAGCACAAACCTGGGTTAAAATCTTTTTCAAATCTTTCAAATACTTTTAGCATTTTGCTTTAGCCTGTTTGGTGCGCCAGATGGGCAGGGTTTGCAGTTCAGTGACTGTCCTATTGGTTCCATTGCACCAGGCAAGCTCAATGAATCCCAACCCAGGTCTGGAGGACAGCTAGGTTAGCTAACGATGAGATTAACACCACAAGGATGAATTGCCTGACAGGTCGACAGCCAACTAAAGCTGTCCATCCACTGAATAACGTGTCTTTTGTTGGGAGACAAATAGTTTCAGTGAACAAGAGAAAGAGCCTAATACGCTTGTGTGCCTGTTATCTTATTACACTGGCCATCTTTGAGCATTTAAGGTGATAAAGGACAAAGGACAAAATCGTCTTTCCCTCAAACAGGGGAAAGAAAAAAAAGAGGTTGCTTCTGATTAAGGCTGCTACAGAGCGCAAAACATCAAATACAAATCGAATCAAATGTATTTATCAAGCCCTTCTTACATCAGCTGATATCTCAAAGTGCTGTACAGAAACCCAGCCTAAAACACCAAACAGCAAGCAATGCAGGTGTAGAAGCATGGTGGCTAGGAAAAACTCCCTAGAAAGGCCGTAACCTAGGAAGAAACCTAGAGAGGAACCAGGCTATGAGGGGTGGCCAGTCCTCTTCTGGCTGTGCCGGGTGGAGATTATAACAGAACATGGGCAAGATGATCAAATGTTCATAGATGACCAGCAGGGTCAAATAATAATAATCACAATGGTTGTCGAGGGTGCAACAGGTCAGCACCGCAAGAGTAAATGTCAGTTGGCTTTTCATAGCCGATCAATACATACATCTAGCGACCGCAATGGAAATAAGGGACAAGGTTCATACACATTTTGACAGATGTAATTTCATGACTTTTCCATGACTTTTAACCACATTTCCATGGCCAACCATTAGCAACGTTGTTATGTATGTATAAAAAAGCGTAATGTGGTAATTGACACTGGGATGCTGCTCTCTGATCCCATGTTCCATGTCCTGTTGTTGTGCTAGGCACTTAACCACCCCCACAAAGTAGAATACCTGTTAGGGCAACTGCATAAAACATGTGGTTAACCCTCAGTCTGGAAAGTGGGTGTGCAGGCTTTTGTTCAAGCTCTGCTCAAATACAGGTAACCTTCCATTTGTTATTCATTAACAAGAGAAGAAGACATTTGAAACCCAATAGATCAGCACAACCCTCTCAATTAGTACACCAGTTTATTAGTGGCCCATATCACTAGCTGCTTCCTTCTCTGTTTGTCAATTAAGCTAGTAGCTAAATCATCTTATCAAGTCACTGGCGAGTGGCTAAGTGCTTCTGTGACGTTTTCTTTTTACACCCTTTGACTATCTATTAGTGGAGTGTGTGTCTGGCAGTGTTTCAGAGTGAATCATGTTACAAAACAGGTCATGGATGGACACAAGATACTAACGAATGGGTTTAGAATTTTGGAATATTGACAAGTGGCAGTTGGGATGCAAGTGCACATTTTTCCCAAAACAGGCAGACTCAAGTGATCACTATCAAACACATCAGCAAGTGGTCACTTGATAAAGGGCTTAGAGGCAAGGTGTTATCGCCATATAACATAGGTGACTTGTCTTAAGTAAAAAAAAGTCCATAAGCTCTGTACGACTGGAAAGAGCCTAATCAGTGCAGCTGTTTTCCATGCATGAAAATTCTCCCCAGGTGTTACCATCCTGTGTTAGTGGGCATGATCAAAATGAAAACCAAACCCTCAAATACCCAATAGATCTAGGAACGTAATAGCTTCCATAAGTCTCGCAAATCTCTGTTTTGGAAGATACTGACTTTATGACCAAAATTATGCTATTTACACTTTGTAGTGTAACTTTTACACTAGAATCAATGTTTCTGATTAATATCGATGACTTTTTAAATGTTATTTTACCAGATAATTTTTTTTTTTGGGGGGGGGGGTTTGAGCTGGTCTTTAACAAAACCCACTACCATTGGTCTCAAACCAGAAAGTGAATTCATTCATTTTCAAGAGAAGAAAACTTTTGAAATCGAATCGATTAGCCCACTTGTTAACAAAACCCCTCCCATTGGTCTCAAACCAGCAAGTACATTTCCCATCGTGTTTTACATCTGCACTTGGGTTTCAATTCCTATTCCACAGCTTTCACTCAGACTCCCGCATGGCTGTTAGAAGTGATCTATTTATTTTTAACAGAGTGTGTTCAGCGAGAGGTGTGTGTGTATTTGCTTAATGTTGAGGCCTCGCTGCAGTAGACTGTTACATAAATCTTCCAGGAGGACCCAAGCAGGTTCTACTGAGCCTGTATCCTGCTAAATGTCACTGTATCTCTGAGGTCCTGGGCACTTGAACAGATACATAGAGAAACATTTGAAGGGTATCTCAGTAAATAAAAGGGACAATGTCTACACATCAACGTGATAAGCCTAAATTACCCCGGACAGTATTGTAACAGCATCAATGAGCATAATATTATGATGAAAAGATTCTGTTACATAAAGACTTAATAAATTACTGTCTCCAATGTCTTCAAGTGCTGCTAAGGAACTCCCTGAGTTGATTTCAAGAAATAGAAGTTAATACTGTATCAGCATAATTACAACTCCCTGATAAAAATATACTGCTGCATCATAAAGACTAACAAATGATTTGAACCCAAGTAATACATCCAAGTGCTGGCACTCCCTGAGTGGATATTGAAAAACAGAACTTGGGGAACAATAAGGAGGAGGAATGAAATAGTTAATTTGACATGCCTTCTTCCACAATGGTGTAGTAATTGGTTTTCTGTGTTACAGCGGGAGCTACACTGAAATCAGCCAGGCAATTAAGACCACTCGACAATAGGTGAGGAATCCCCATTGCCTTAGACAAGGGGGATCTTCTATTCTGCAACTTCTTTAGTATACTTAATATATTCAACCTTGAGAGAACATAAACTGAGCCAAGAAATGTGTTGCACTGGGGTTTAGTTGAATAGGGATTATATTGCAGTATGACTGTTATACACTGTCGAGAGCTGAGTGTGGAATCTCATTCTTATGAACTGCAGAGCCAATGACTGGCAATAAGCGCAAAAGACTCTGGCTTGTTGCCATGGAAATGTTAACCACAGGTCCCTCCATGCTCTGCCACACACACCACTCGTGAAATTTTTATATTTCATCCACATCTTTAAGAGGCCGATCCTATCACACACCTGGTGTAGAATGTAATTACAGTGGACAGTGTATACAAAACCACTCCAACTCATGACTATGACAAACAACTGGCCTAACTGAATGTGGACGGGATGGGAACACGAAGAAGTGGGTAGCCTCACTGGGCCATCCACTAAGTGGGAACAAATACAGAACTTCTACACACCAAGTGGAAACTTACTAGCACTATAACAAAGGAGAGATACGTGCAAACTCACTGAAGAGAAAGCTATAAAGAAAGGAATCACCAGTCCAGTGGCCAGACTTGTAGCATTCATGCAGATTCATGTACACAATTGAAAGCGAAAGTTAACATACACCTTAGACAAATACATTTAAACTCAGTTTTTCACAATTCCTGACATTTAATCAGAGTAAAAAGTACCTGTCTATGGTCAGTTAAGATCACCACTTTCTTTTAAGAATGTGAAATGTCAATAAAAGCAGAGAGTGATTTATTTCAGCTTTTATTTCTTTCATCACATTCCCAGTGGATCAGAAGTTTACATACACTCAATTAGTATTTGGTAGCATTGCCTTTAAATAGTTTAACTTTGGTCAAACGTTTTGGGTAGCCATCCACAAGTTTCCCACAATAAGTTGGGTGAATTTTGGCCCATTCCTTTTCGCACCTAAGTACGTTCAGAACGTGTCTCCTTTCTGAGCAGAATGATGACTGCGTGGTCCCATGGTGGTTATACTTGTGTACTATTGTATGTACAGATGAGCGTGGTACTATTCATGCGTTTGGAAATTGCTCCCAAGGATGAACCAGACATGTGGAGGTCTACAATAATTTCTTTTCAGAAGGTCTTGGCTGATTTTCTTTTTGATTTTCCAATGATGTCAAGCAAAAAGGAACTGAGTTTGAAATACATCCACAGGTACCAAGATGGTTTAGCAGTCTTTGTCCTTTGTCTTTTTGTGTCCCATGTAAATATATTTTTATATATTTTTCTTCGAATATCTTTAATTATTTTCTAAACCTCAACTTCAAAATACACTCCTGCAACCCGCCTCACCCAATGTGGTGTGGATCTGTTGTTTCTAAAGTATTATTTATTTACCTTGGAACCGGAATCCCCCAACAGAAGCTAGCCAGCTCACTAGCTACTAGCTAGTAGTCAGCTAACCACTGCTAGCGGTCATCAGCTAAACTTTAGCTCGGAAAGCTCTCGCCAGTTTGTACAACGCGACTCAAACCAGAACATACTGGACCTTTTAATTTTAAATTTTTTTATTTTTGATTTAACCAGGCAAGTCAGTTAAGAACACATTCTTATTTTCAATGATGGCCTGGGAACAGTGGGTTAACTGCCTGTTCAGGGGCAGAACGACAGATTTGTACCTTGTCAGCTCGGGGGATTGAACTCGCAACCTTCCGGTTACTAGTCCAACGATCTAACCACTAGGCTACGCTGCCAACCTATTTTCTCTCCATATCCCCAGATTCCTACCGCAAGCTCTGGACCTTTTTACCTGGATCATCGCAGCTAGCTAGCTGCTATCCGAGTGACTGCTCCTGGCTAACGTCTGTCTCGAAGCAAGCACCAAGTAGCCTGTCTTAGCTCATGCTAGGCCCATTCTCCAGGCTAGCTGAAGAGGCCCATCTGCCACCTCTGGGCTACAATACCCGGACCACTTCTACTGCCGGTACAGGGCACAGAACCCCGCCGAGCCTTCACGACTGGACTACGACGTAATCTGCTCGAGGGGGTACTCAACTGGCACATACATCGTAAAGTCCCCTGAATGCCCATCTGCTAGCCGTGGACCGCCAGCTGTCAAGAGCATATTGGACTGGTAGCTGAATAGATCCATCGGCCAATTTCTTGGGCCACTATACCTATTTTGCAAATTGGACTTGGAGCTCTCTGCTACTCGGGACCCTACTAATCCATCACGACTAGTCTATCGATGTCACCACACGTGGAGGCTAAAACAGACTTTCCTCCGTCGAGAAGTCCCTCTAAGGCCCTTCTGCTAGCCCCGGCCTGCTAGCTGTCTGAATCGCCATTTCTCCAGCCAGTCCAACTACTCAATGGATACCTCTGATCACCGGCTACGCATGCCTCTCCTTAACATCAATATGCCTTGTCCATTACTGCCCTGGTTAGTTATTATTGTCTTATTTCACTGTAGAGCCTCTAGCCCTGCTCAATATGCCTTAACCAACCATTTAGTTCCACCTCCTACATATGCGGTGACATCACCTGGTTTAAACATCTCTAGAGACAATATCTCTCTCATCATCACTCAATGCTTAGGTTTACCTCCAATGTACTCGCATCCTACCATACCTTTGTCTGTACGTTATGCCTTGAATCTATTCTATCGCGGCCAGAAACCTGCTCCTTTAACGCTCTGTTCAGAACGTACTAGACGACCAGTTTTGATAGCCTTTAGTCGTACCCTTATCCTACTCCTCCTCTGGTGATGTAGAGGTTAATCCAGGCCCTGCAGTGCCTAGCTCCACTCCTACTCCCCAGGTGCTCTCATTTGTTGACTTCTGTAACCGTAAAAGCCTTGGTTTCATGCATGTTAACATTAGAAGCCTCCTCCCTAAGTTTGTTTTATTCACCGCTTTAGCACACTCTGTCAACCCGGATGTCCTAGCCGTGTCCGAATCCTGGCTTAGGAAGACCACCAAAAACCCTGAAATTTCCATCCTTAACTATAACATTTTCCAACAAGATAGAACTGCCAAAGGGGGAGGTGTTGCAATCTACTTCAGAGATAGCCTGCAGAGTTCTGTCTTATTATCCAGGTCTGTACCAAAACAATTCGAGCTTCTACTTGAAAAAAATTCACCTTTTCACTGTTGCCACTTGCTATAGACCACCCTCTGCCCCCAGCTGTGCCCTGGACACCATATGTGAATTGATTGCCCCCCATCTATCTTCAGAGCTCGTGCTGCTAGGTGACCTAAACTGGGACATGCTTAATTAACACCCGGCCATCCTACAATCTAAACTTGATGCCCTCAATCTCACACAAATTATCAATGCACCCACCAGGTACAACCCCAAATCTGTAAACATGGGCACCCTCATAGATATCATCCTACCCAACTTGCCCTCCAAACACACCTCTGCTGTTTTCAACCAAGATCTCAGCGATCACTGACTAATTTCCCTCATCCGTAATGGGTCTGCGTTCAAACGACCACCCCTCATCAGTCAAACGCTCCCTAAAACACTTCAGGGAGCAGGCCTTTCTAATCGACCTGGCCCGGGTATCCTGGAAGGATATTGATCTCATCCCGTTGGTAGAGGATGCCTGGTTATTCTTTAAAAGTGCCTTCCTCACCATCTTAAATAAGCATGCCCCGTTAAAAAAATGTAGAACCAGGAACAGATATTGCCCTTGGTTCTCTCCAGAACTGACTGCCCTTGACCAGCACAAAAACATCCTGTGGTATTCTGCATTAGCATTGAATAGCCCGATGATATGCAACTTTCAGGGAAGTTAGGAACCAATATACACAGGCAGTTATGAAAGCTAAGGCTAGCTTTTTCAAGCAGAAATTTGCATCCTGTAGCACAAACTCAAAAAAGTTCTGGGACACCAAAGTCCATAGAGAATAAGAGCACCTCCTCCCAGCTGCCCACTGCACTGAAGGCTAGGAAAAACTGTCACCACCGATAAATCCACTATAATTGAGAATTTCAATAAGCATTTTTCTACGGCTGGCCATGCTTTCCACCAGGCTACTCCTACCCTGATCAACAGCCCTCCACCCCCCACAGCAACTCACCCAAGCCTCCCCATTTCTCCTTCACCCAAATCCAGATAGCTGATGTTCTGAAAGACCTGCAAAATCTGGACCCCTACAAATCAGCCAGGCTAGACAACCGGGACCCTCTCTTTCTAAAATTTTCTGCCAAAATTGTTGCAACCCCTATTACTAGCCTGTTCAACCTCTCTTTTGTAATGTCTGAGATTCCCAAAGATTGGAAAGCTGCCGCGGTCATCCCCCTCTTCAAAGGGGGAGACACTCTAGACCCAAACTGCTACAGACCTATATCAATCCTACCCTGCCTTTCTAAGTTATATGAAAGCCAAGTTAACAAACAGATTACCGACCATTTCAAATCCCACCGTACCTTCTCCGCTATGCAATCTAGTTTCAGAGCTGGTCATGGGTGCACCTCAGCCACGCTCAAGGTCCTAAACAATATCATAACCGCCATCGATAAGAGACATTACTGTGCAGCCGTATTCATCGACCTGGCCAAGGCTTTTGACTCTGTCATTCACCACATTCTTACTGGCAGACTCAACAGCCTTAGTTTCTCAAGTGATTGTCTCGCCTGGTTCACCAACTACTTCTCTGATAGAGTTCAGTGTGTCAAATCGGAGGGCCTGTTCTCCGGACCTCTGGCAGTCTCTATGGGGGCGGCCACAGGGTTCAATTCTCGGGCTGACTCTCTTCTCTGTATACATCAATGATGTCGCTCTTGCTGCTGGTGATTCTCTGATCCACCTCTACGCAAATGACACCATTCTGTATACCTCTGGCCCTTCTTTGGACACCGTGTTACCTGACCTCCAGACGAGCTTCAATGCCATACAACTCTCCTTCCGTGGCCTCCAACTGCTCTTAAATTCAAGGAAAACTAAATGCATGCTTTTCAACCGATCACTGCCCGCACCTGCCCGCCCATCCAGCATCACTACAAATACCTAGGTGTCTGATTAGACTGTAAACTCTCCTTCCAGACTCACATTAAGCATCTCCAATCCAAAATCGGCTTCCTACTTCACAACAAAGCCTCCTTCACTCATGCTGCCAAACATATCCTCGTAAAACTGACCATCCTTCACTTCGGCGATGTCATTTACAAAATAGCCTCCAACACTCTACACAACAAATTGGATGCAGTCTATCACCGTGCCATCCGTTTTGTCACCAAAGCCCCATATACTACCCACCACTGCGACCTGTACACTCTCGTTGGCTGGCCCTCGCTTCATATTCGTCGCCAAATCCACTGACTCCAGGTCATCTACAAGTCTCTGCTAGGTAAAAGCTCCCCCTCAGCTCACGGGTCACCATAGTAGTACCCACCCGTAGCATGCGCTCCAGCAGGTATATCTCACTAGTCACCTTCAAAGCCAATTCTTCCTTTGGCCACCTTTCCTTCCAGTTCTCTGCTGCCAATAACTGGAACGAACTGCAAAAATCACTGCAGCTGGAGGCTCATATCTCCCTCACTAGCATTAAGCACCAGCTGTCAGAGCAGCTCACATATCACTGCACCTGTACATAGCCCATCTGTAAATAGCCCATCCAACTACCTCACCCCCATACTGTATTTATTTATTTACCTTGCTCCTTTGCACCCCAGTATCTCTACTTGCACATTCATCTTCTGCACATTTACCATTCCAGTGTTTAATTGCTATATTGTAATTACTTTGCCACCATGGCCTATTTATTGCCTTACCTCCCTTATCCTACCTCATTTGCACACACTGTATATAGACTTTTCTACTGTAGTATTGACTGTATGTTTGTTAATTCCATGTGTAACTGTTGTTGTATGTGTTGAACTGCTTTGCTTTATCTTGGCCATGTCGCAGTTGCAAATGAGAACTTGTTCTCAACTAGCCTACCTGGTTAAATAAAAGGTGAACTAAATGTTTTTTATTTTTTTTAAAAAGGTACACCTCCAATTGACTCAAATGATGTCAATTAGCCTATCAGAAGCTGTTTAAAGGCATTTAGTCAACTCAGTGTATGTAAACTTCTGACCCACTGGAATTGGGATACAGTTAATTATAAGTGAAATAATCTGTCTGTAAACAATTCTTGGAAAAAGTATGTGTCGTGCACAAAGTAGATGTTCTAACCGACTTGCCAAAACTATAGTTTGTTAACAAGCAATTTGTGGGGTGGTTGAAAAACAAGTTAATGACTCCAACCTAAGTTTATTTATTTGATTTATTTAACCAGGAAGGGCTCATTGAGATTTAAAATCTATTTTTCAAGAGCGTCCTGGCCAAGATAGTCATTACAAAAATTACAGACAAACAACATGAACAACTACAAGTAATCTAGTAAAAACCATAGAATTCACAAGAGTATAACACAATCAAAAACAGCTAATTAAAAACATTGACAAGTCAGGGAATCAGTCTCAAGATCATTCATCAGTGATATAAAAATACCCATCGGGACAAGTTCTTCCAGTTTAAAAGTATTTTGTAAGGCGCTCTTTTACCAAATTCAGTTCGGACATTTGGAACAGTTAGCAGGATAAAGTCCAGCGAACGAAGAGAGTGCCCACCACATTTCTGAACAATAAAAATGCCCAAATATAAAGGTAGTAAACCCAAAATGGCTTTGTAAATAAAAGTATATCAGTGACTGAGCCTACGAGTGACTAGAGAAGGCCAGCCAACCATGGTATACAAAGTGCAGTGGTACGTAAGGGTTTTGCAGTTTAAAATGAATCTCAAAGTGCCATGGTAAAGGGTGTCAATTGATCTCAAACACTGAGGAGAAGCACTCATATATAAAATATCCCCATAGTCTAGTTTAGGCATAAATGTAGCTGATACTAGCCTCATTCTGGCTTCAAAAGAAAAACAGGATATTCCTAAAATAAAATCCCAATTTCAGCTTCAATATTTATGTAAGTTGTTGAATATGCAATTTAAAAGAGAGCCAGTCATCAATTAAAATGCCAATATATGTATATGAGGTTACAACCTTAATCTCCTTGCCCTGACAGGTAGTAATAGGTGAAAGGTTCAGAGGTCTATTTCTACGTGTATGTAAACTTCCAACTTCAACTGTACAACTATTTACTTGGACACATTAAAAACCTATGGTTATAATTTATAATATCACGTGCCAGGATAATACAAAACAGAACATTTCATTGGAACCATTATTTTCATTGTTTCATCTCTGACATAAAATAACACTGTACACTACATGGCCTCAGCAGTAAGTTGAGAGTTCATTGGACGTGAACACACTACCACTAAATCACTGCGAACAAGTACAGTCAGGGAACTTGCTTTCATAAAGCAATTATCCTTTCGACTTCTGTCGTTTTGTCCTCTGTGCGTTTACCCTCTGAGGTCATCTCTCCTGATAGTTCTGTGTCTTCATCCACGTCCCAAATGGCACCCTATCACCTATTTAGTGCACTACTTTTGACCAGGGCTGGTCATAAGTAGTGCACTAAATAGAGAATAGGGTGTTATTTAGGACATAACTTCATTGTCTTTGTCCAGTACCTTGTACTGTCTCCCCAGGCTAATGACAGAGCTGAACGTTTTCACTGTTTCCTGACACTCCGGGACGTACCTTGTTCTCAGTAATTACATTTTAAGGGGAAACGTAAATTTATGCAGTGTGAATAACTAATGAGTGTAAATGTCTAATCATTTATTGAAAGTGTAAGAGAAGTTGAGAAGATACAGCTGGTGTTTTGAAAGACTGTGAAAGTTATCGTTTTGAAAGGCACTCTTAAAGGTCTCGAGGTCTGTAATGGAAGTCTTAGAATTGGATCCTTATTAGTTAATTTAACTTATGTACTGTAGTACCATATCAATATTAGTATCCTGGTGATGCTATTACTGAATATAGGCATTTCTCAATTAATCATTAAATTACATTTAACTGAACTTATCAGCACTATTGTAAATTATTTACTTTCTGATCTGCTAGCTACTTTAAGCCAAGGCCACCTTATGTTCTACATTGAACGTTCTTAGTCATAAAATTCTACATTTAGCTTTTCATACATAGGTACAAGAATTCAAACATAATGACAAGGGCCTTAAGCAAGGCAGCAGAGAGGAGTGTGGAAAACATGTCTTAGAGTGTTCATAACGAAGGCCTTTAACTACAACCAGGGTTTATAACCATAATATTTTTCATAACCTGAATTGAATTCTCCTGACCTGCTACGAAAAGTCAAATCTAACGTCAATTTGACAAAAGCTTGATTCTTTCTGATCCGCGCGAACGCAGATGTCACCCCGATCCTGTCGGATATGTTAATTTAGTTGATAAAATATTTGACAACAGTGCCTGAATACATTACACTTAAGAAATACTTTATTTCCATGACTTTTCAGATTTGTATCATTTTCCAAAACTTTTCCAGGCCTGGAAAACACCATTTTAAAATGCTATGACTTTCACAGGATTTTCTTGACCTTGCCAACCCTGTACAATAAGCAGAGCGAATCCAGCGATGGTGCATCGATCCGTAGGTTAATTGTGTCTCTGGAGCCCGATTCAGCACAGAGTTGCTGTCAATATCTTTATATCTTTACCCTGAGGCATACACTGGTTGTGACGGGCAGATATGTGTGGTGTCAGTTTCTTAAATATTGACAGTGACATTGACTAGGTGGCAGTTCTTATCGAAGCCAAATAACCATGCAAACCAGAGACAAATAGGTATGAAAAAAATGGATATTTACTCTCCCCATGAAGGCACATTTAGGAGTTAAGAAAAGCCCAACACAGAAAATCACTGTTTTGTACATAAAACCAGTTAAAAAGCAAAGAGTTTAGACGCAGTCCTAGTATTTCTCTGGTATAGTTGAATAACTATCTGACAAAAGTTGTTTACTCACCTCTTGATCTAGTGGTGTTGCATCCCACTACCATGGGACTTCCGTGTTTTGGACAACAGAACGTACTCCTGCCTCAGGCAGCAGCAACGGATAACAAATGGATTGCCTTCCAAACAACCCCAGAGGTCATATACAGCTTTGTGTTTTCTTGTTGCACTCTTCTGTTATCACTCGAGTAAAAATAAATACAAAAAAGTGTTTTTCTTGCAAGGGGTGCCTTCACACAGTATAGAACAGAATGGTAATGTTGGACAAACTAAAGAATTGACTTACGATAAACTGAGTTCCAATAAATCACATAGAAAATTACTTGTCTATCAGGAAACACCTTCCAAGGAATCATTCCAATTCATAGATCAAAGAATGTAATTTCACCCGTCTCCATTTGAAAATCATTGGCCTTCACTAACATTTAAAGTATGTGTACATGTAATAACCTATGTAGCGTTAATGTACAGACAACAATTGTTACATTAACACACACAACAAAACATTACAACTAATGGATTTTAAGGCCCTGATATTTTGGTGCGCACATTACAGCTCATTCAGTCCAAAGCCTCCATTGAGTTACATAGGCTAAGTGTGAAATGGACTTTTACGTAAATCCCAAGTTGACGTCAATGAGAGATGTGCATAAATATACGCTAAATGCAATGATAAATGTTAAGTTACATCTCAAGATAGCATTTAGCCTGCAGGTAATTCATACAGAAAAAAAATACAAGTGGTAGGGAGAAAGAAATGGAAGGTTGGTGGTTGACATACTACACCAACTAGCACTGGCTATACTCTCTAAAAACAGGGCGTCAAACATACAGGGGTCCAATCTGGCCCACAGGTGGTTTGAGTAAATGGCTGTGTTTATACAGGCAGCCCAATTCTGATATTTGCCCAAATATTGGCAAAAAAAGCTGTACTGACAAAATCAATACACTTTAAAATGACTAATACCAAAAGCGAAAATGTGTAGAAATGATAATGGACCTATAATGGAAATGTGACGAACTCCGGACCTGTCAAAATGAGTTCCCTGCAAAAACAGACAAAGCACTATCGTTCCCCATTTACAAAACGCCTGCGTGTTCATCCAAAAGTAATACAACACCGCATTCTACATATTTACATGACATGAATACAATTTGTTGAACAACAAATTAAGTTAATTAGATCGCCGATATTTACCATCAAGGATCACAAATAATACTTTCTCAATAAAAGAGGGACAATCGACAAAATTCAAATAATCAATCATTACTTTAATGAGCTAGTTTGCTATGCTATCTCTAAAACGGCATTTCTTTCTGGGCCTTAGCTGGGGGGAAAAAGTTGATTTAGAAATAAATGATGATTTCCTGTTTTTGAAGGAACAATCCACTTCCGTCATTCTCTCCATCCAGTTGGCACGTCAGAATGTTTCAACCCATAAAACCTTGCTACAAACAAATAATAAAACATAACGAAAATAATTGCATTTGGATTTTTGCCCAATCAGGACGGACAGCTAGAAGCAGAGTAGGAATCCCATTTGGTGAAACGGCTGTCGCTTCTGCCCAACCCCCTCTTCCCTCCTCTGGTTCTCCCTCCCCCTAGTTGTCAGTTTAAAGACATGGTGGCTGGGGGATATGGTGCCACCTCACATTGTCCTGGGTGGAAGCTGCTGCTTGTACATGCCCGCCAGGGCCTTGGCGGCGCTCTGGATCATCTGGCGGCGGGACATGCCCGTGAAGGCCTGGTGCCAGTCCGTGCGCAACACATTGGGTACGTTGCGCTCCAGCACCTCGCCCACCGTCACCAGTAGGCCCGACCAGCGAAGGCTGTAGTCCGGTGGGGTCAGGGACTGGGCCTTTGGGGACAGGTGAAAGATAGTGTTCCTATCACTCGACATTTACATGCATTCATTTCACCAACACCTGTTCATACAACCACTCTCCTTACACTGTCTAGTCCATATTCTGTAGACTAACAACAATTTACACTCAACTCAATTCACATTTAATGAATAAGCATTATTTAATATTTCATGTTTCAAGACTGCTTAAATTATAACAATTCGGAAATAAATTTGCCTTCAAACCCTTTCACGCTTTTACTTTGAAGCAATGTTCCAATTTCACCAGTGACACAGCATTGACCGAAAGACTCATTTTCAGAGTTTTAAATCAAGGCAATTAGGTTTACATTATGAAATTCTATTTCAATACAACACCAAGCTACAGCTTTGACAGGTCGAATTTTGAAAAGGGGCACTTATGATACAATGGCAGCCTGTCATTACACTAATGGCTTTTCATCCAGAGGGAAAGACTAAAACTCCCCCCAGTTCCATTTTACTTTTTCAATAGATAAGTGTATGGTATGTGCTAACATTGAGTGCTAACAGCAATCTAACGTTGATAACACATGCAACCACATTAAGAGATACAGTAAATACATTAATTAATTGAGCATCATTGTGTTGTGGGGCGAACTGTACTGTTAACATGAGGGTGCAGTAGTGGCAGCTGTGAGCTCCTACCTGCTGGACGTGCGCCAAGGCCAGTGGCGTAGCCTGAGTGAAGGTCTCAATGTGAATGCCAGCTCCAGGATCCTCCAGGATTAGACAGCCAATGTCAAACCATCTGGAAAGTCACAGAATAACAGCACTGTTAAAGATGCAATATGCAACTTTTTGGGCAACAGTTTATTAGGCACACCCATCTAGTACCAGGTCAGAACCAACTCGCCTTCAGAACAGCCTGAATTCGTTGGGGCATGAAAACGTTGCTCAAATGGTATCAAGGGAGCTATCGTGTACCAGGAGAACATTTCACACACCATAACAACACTGCCACCAGCCTGTACCATTGACACCAGGCAAGATGGGGCCATGGTCTCATGCTGCTTACGCCAAATCCTGACACTCCCATCAGCACGACGCAACAGGAACCCGGGATTCATCTGACCAGGCAATGTTTTTCCCACATCTCAACTGTCCAGTGTTGGTGATCGCGTGCCCACTGGAGACACTACTTGTTTTTCTGATGAAACAGAAAACAGGGTGTTGTCTTCTGCTGCAATAGCACATCCGTGACAAAGACCGACATGTTGTGCGTTCCGAGATGCCGTTCTACACACCAGTTGTACTGTGCCATTATTACTGTGGCCCGCCTGTTAGTTTGCACGATTCTTGCTTTTCTCCTTCGACCTCTCATCAACGATCTGTTTTCACCCACAAGACTGCAGCTGACTGGATGTTTGTTGAACCATTCTCGGTAAATGCTAGACACTGTCACGCGTGAAAAGCCCAGGAGGCCGGTCGTTTCTGAGATACTGGAACCAGCGCGCCTAGCAGACGATCATACCACGCTCAGTCACTTAGAATAGGCAAAACAAGTGACCTAACGTTCAATCGAACAGTAACTGGATGCCTGTCAGCCTGCTTTATATAGCAAGCCAAAGCCACACGACTTACTGTCTGTAGGAACAAACCATGTGCGTGAACGGGGTCATGTACCTAATAAACTGAGTGTAGATCCGTCATTCTCATTGAAAGCAAGTCTGTATGTCTATTATTTCTATACTTTGTTTTTCAGTGAAGTTTTTGCATCTTTTACACCAGCTTCAAACAGTTGAAAATATATTTCAGAGGTTTAGATGGCACAATGATAATCTAGACTATACTTGCTTGTTGTGTCAAACTGAAATTAGACAAACTATTAGAATTCTTGCAACCAGGAAATGGTAGAGCAATTTCTGCACATTGCACCTTGAAGCATGGCGTATGCATCACAATGCAGGCAAGACAGATTATGACAAGAGTGACTCTAACCAATAAGCAGACAATGAGCAAATCATACTTTTGGATTTAGGTTGACAGGAAGTAGTAGGGAAGGGAGGAGGAACCATTAACTAAATATTATGGTCCATCAATTGCAACCCTCTGATAAAGCAAAGCAGTGAGCAGCACCGAATACTGAATGCTAGAGAGGATATTCCAGACTAGCAATAACATACCTGATACAACTAACAGCCACACCTTCACCTGCTTGACTGACAACCTGAACACAACCCTGGTCTAATTAACGGTCCATGCTCCTCCATATAGTATTCTACCCTTGTGATGATAATCTTATTCGGTTCATTGGCCCTTACTCTAGTGGAGTCTAAAACGTCTGGGAGCTGGTCTAAGCTATAAAGGCTGCATTTACACAGGCAACCCAATTCTGATCTTTTTCCACTAATTGGTCTTTCGACCAATCAGATCAGCTCTTTTGCCAATAATTGGGCAAAATATCAGAATTTGGGTGCCTGTGTAAACACAGCCATTTTATCCTGGGCTTGGCCCGCAACATTCTGGTACTTGGCTTGGAATGCAACATTCTGTTCATTTGAGGAAGCCCTCTGGGAGGTTGAGCCACTCTGCTACTTGGTGATAAAGGTAAAGGCATTCAAGGTCGAGGTCAGAAGAGCTCATCTGTTTTAATGCCCTAAAGCACATTACTGGCCTTGTGGGGAGATCAACAGTCTAACTGCACAGGTCTCATAGTTGATTTTCTGATGGGAAAATGGGAGTTTTGACACATGTAGCAAGGTGAGGTGAGGTATGTTAGATTAGTAGAGCCTTCTGGGGACATTGGGTTGTTTTTATCTGATTTCTGAAAAGGTCTGTCAAGAGTGCACCACACCCTAGCGCAGTATTTTCCAAATGTGGGGGCGAGAGAGAAGGGAAGCTTGGGTACTGAAGTCACAATCAGTTGACCGATTTTGGCCTGAAATCAATAGTCTATCTTAAAATTGCGATTTTAATAAAAATACAATTGGTACAAGGGTTTCAAGAAAAATGCATTATTAGAAAAGTTTCAGATTGATGCACATTTTTTTTTCAATTGCAAAACATACGTAGCTTAATATAACCGTATATGATATGACACGGAATTGTCAAATGCAGTCTGACAGCTTTGTTATATAGACAACAGGCTGTTATGATAGTTAGTCCTTAAAGGGGTACCCCAGTGTTAGACTTGAGGGTCATTGTTGTTCACGTTGTATATAGATTACATTGAATATACTGTTAACACCTGTAAAATTCATCTCTACGTAGATGACAGTTGTTTATTCCTGTGCCTCTTCAGTGCAGCAGGCCATTCGTGATCTTCAGCATGATTCCGACTCAACCCCCCCCCCAAAATCCCTTACTGAGCATAAATTACTGTTAACTGCAAATAAAACCAAGTTTATTCTGTTCTCTAGGTCTCGTAATGTTGATCCTGAGGAGTTAAGTATTTGCACTTCAAATGGAACAAGTTTCTCACTAAGTACTTGGGTATCTGGAATGATGAGAAATTGCCTTTTGAAACATATTGAAAACTTTACAAAGAAGCTGAAATCTATTATTTAACTTTAATTTGTATTTATTTATATAGAAATAAATCCAGCCTCTGTTTAAACACGCTGCTCCCTGTAGTAGACTATGGTGACTTTAGATGCATGCGGTAGCCTCTGTTTAAACACGCTGCTCCCTGTAGTAGACTATGGTGACTTTAGATGCATGCGGTAGCCTCTGTTTAAACACGCTGCTCCCTGTAGTAGACTATGGTGACTTTAGATGCATGCGGTAGCCTCTGTTTAAACACGCTGCTCCCTGTAGTAGACTATGGTGACTTTAGATGCATGCGGTAGCCTCTGTTTAAACACGCTGCACCCTGTAGTAGACTATGGTGACTTTAGATGCATGCGGTAGCCTCTGTTTAAACACGCTGCTCCCTGTAGTAGACTATGGTGACTTTAGATGCATGCGGTAGCCTCTGTTTAAACACGCTGCTCCCTGTAGTAGACTATGGTGACTTTATATGCATGCGGTAGCCTCTGTTTAAACACGCTGCTCCCTGTAGTAGACTATGGTGACTTTATATGCATGCGGTAGCCTCTGTTTTGAAACTACAGTTTTAGGACCCATCGTCTTATTTACAAAAATGTGGGATGGACCTCTGTAAGAAGAGAGCTGCACTCTTATTTATTTACAAAGCAGTCTTGCAGAAACTTCCTCTGTACGTAACGTCATTGATTCAATTTAGACGTACAAATGACCAAACCTGTTCTCAGGGATGGATAACTCCAGAGATCCCTTTAGTCTCCACATAATTAGGAAAATCTGCTTCTAGTTTTGCCCCTTATGTGTGGATCTTTCAGACATTTAAAATGATTGATTGGAGACTTATGTTACAGAATGACATTGCATTTCTTAAATCTGTTTACTGTTGTGTATTATGTTTTTTATAGTGTGTTTTATTTGGAATGATTATGTTGGGCTGTTGTGCTTCATTTATGTATTGGGTTTTATTTGTAAACATATACAAGGCTCTCTTGTAAAAGAGTTTAATTTCAATGTGACTACCTGTTTAAATAAAGGTTCATATAAATATACACATTTTCTGTAAATCTATCATCTTAAACATAATCTTTGATATTGTAATTAAACAAATGAAATGCTTTTGGAAGAGGTCAGATATAAACAGATGCAGCTAAATACAGTAAATCATTATTAGGAGGTGCACACAGATAGAATATTCAAATACACATATGAAAAATGTATCATTTCCATCTCATTACTCATCGATTGCTGTAATCCTTGGCGTAAACATTCATTTCAAACCATTCCTAAATTATAATCCATTTTAAAAGGGGTAATGGGAAAGCTTACGAAACAGCATTCATTATCTATGATGAGGTTTTTGGACCCAATGGTACATATGAGGGGAGATAAGCAGGCTGTTTGAGAGAGTTGCACAAGTGTGTAACAAGAGAGATTAAAATGAGAAAACCGCTAACTTGGTCATTCGAACATGTTCTTACATAGGAGGCAGCTGGCGATGTGTGTGTGTGTGTGGAATGCTGTGAGTGTGTACAGTGAAATGAGTGAGTGCGAGAGGGTGTGTGTGTGTGTGTATATGTGTGCGTGAATGAGGGTGTATGAAAGTGAGTGTATGAAATGCATGTGTGTGAAATGTGTGTGTACAGGGGATTTGAGAATTAAGGGGTCTTTTCTCCTGCTGTGCTTACTTGTCGGGGAAAAGCTCGGCGATGAAGTTCTCCACAGAGACCACGGGCTGCTTCTCGTGGATGACGCCCGCCCGCCGCAGGCTGTCAATGCGCTCCTGGGCCCCCTGTGGAGACAGACACACCTCAGAATCAGGCAGAACTAATTTATCAATAATAAAGATGGACATTCCAGGACATACACAAAAGGAATTCTCACATTATACCGGAGTGGATCTCTAAGATTTTACAATCACAGTCTTTACATAGTTCATCTACACAAAGAGCTGCTTACCCCTCAAAAGGGGAGGAAAGCTTGTAAAAGAGATAAGGGGTAATTGGCTCCACTTCCTTAGAAAAAGAAAACAAATGAGAACAGGTTCTAGCCGGTTCTCACAGCCTATATGTCTAAGATAGCGTGATAGGATCTTTAAAGCCTAACCAGAGGAAACTAGATTTCCGCCTGGCTAGGCTTTTAGTGCCCTATAGATAATGAGCCAGCAGTAAATTACTCCTCTGTGCGGTTTGTAAAGAGGTTACTGGACAGATGTGCAAAATTAGCAGTGAAGAGCACGACTCAACTCTAGCATTTACATAGCATTAAGCTGTAACAAAACGGTTTTGCACCAACAAGTGGAAGACACCCATCGCTGGATATGAGCAAGTCAGACCACACACTCACGTTGCCCGCCACCATCCAGCCTGGTGCCTAACATCTCTTGTGGTGAGACATTTGAGAATCAAAAGGAAATGCACACACACCATCTCTTGAACACACGCATACACACAAAACGCTTCTCTGGATGACTTAACACTGATCCGAGTGTTTACCGCATGCAGTAGAATGAGCTCAAGGCATTTTCAATAGAAAGCGTGTTCCTGCAGTATAACAGCATTTGTCAGTCTGGGTCTGCGGTGCTTTACATGGCACTGTACGTAAACCAGAGTTTCCTTCACTGAGAGGATGATGCATTGCTGCCTAAATAGAATTGGACACAAACACCATCTGCTTCCATAGAGAACAGGTGTGTGAGGATAGCCTTTAAGACCAATGGCTACCTGTTTGTTAAAACACACACTAGGGTCTGGGAATTGCAAGGGACCTCAAGATACGATTTCTATTTCGATTCAACACTAATTTCCTTGTGATTCCATGGTCCAAACATATTGCTCACCATATGTCTGCTGCAGAGGGAGAAGAGAGAGCCATGAGAAAAGTTGATCAGACATTGAAATAAGGGCTGAAAACAAATGGGCTTCCTAATTAAAAACTAGATGGAGAACAACCTAGGATTGAAAAATACTGGAGTTTTTGGTGCAGGTACAGCCAACTTGCGCAAAAATGATTTTGCGTTAAGATAGCCAAAAATAATATCCCAATGTGTAACTGCTGTTTTCAAAGTATTTCTGCTGTTTTGTCTCATAGCTGGTAAACGTATCTCACCAAGTCAAATAACTACGAATCCTATAGCCTATCGTACAGCAACACCGCCTGCCTGGGGGCTGAGTGAAGAGCTGAGTGAAAGATTCAGTTTTAGAAGTGCTAATTTACTTGAAGCAAAGGAGACTTAGTTTTGTTCACAAGCTAGGTTTTTTTTCCATGTTTGAATTTCAACTGTTAGGGAAGACAACACTTTCTACTCGTCAGACTCAAATCCCACAGGCACAAACATGACTAGTCACGTTACTATAACATACCACATTACTTCTTACGAATAATATTGTTTTTTTTATAGAAACATTACAAAGCATGCTCACCATTTTTGTGTTTTGTTGGTTTTAAAATCTACCTGCCACAATGGCTGGTAGACCAAAAAGTTTATTTTATGGCCTGACCCCAGTTGTAGCAGAATATAATCTTATCGCTGTCAGTGACTACTGGTGTCCTATTACATGGCAGCACATTCACAGTCTAAGGGTATCCTTTCTACGTGGACACATTTGCTACATTGTTGTTAGAATTTGAATACTAATGACGTCAGTAAATAGGTGTGACAGAAGAGGGATAAAAAAGTAAAATCCAGAGCAAAAACATATGTTTTAAATATAGTCTACATACACTGTATGTGCACGCACACACACTGTATAAAGAACAGCAACACATACCCAGATCACACTTTAAACAAACTATAAAGGCGCATATATATCTTCATTAGCACTAATACATAAATGAACACCAGTGTCTGAGATATTGGGAACGTGATAGACAGCTGACCTTGACTCCGGCTGCGTAGCCAACGGGCTGGGGGGCGATGTTGGACTGGCCGGCCTCCCCGGTCACCATGGCCATGCCAAACACCTCTTGGAAGGCATCTCTCACTGCCCCCACCTTCACCTCTTTGTCTGATGTCACTACAATGTCCAAGTCCCCGCCCGACTCTAAAAAAAAAAAAACACAGACACAGTTAATTACAGGAATAATCTCATTCCCAGACACTTCTGCCCACAATGTGCAAAGTGGTGGACCAGACTTTATTTACCAACCATCTCACACAACACCTTTCCCTTAACCCTACCCCGTACAACAAATTCCTGCCGGGGTTCCTGCCTCCATTAACTTCTCTACATCAATCCTCCCAATCTTTTATTTTTATTCATTCTAATTCATTATATATTCTATGAGCCCTTTACCCCTGAAACCATTGATAGTCCAGAGAAATGTTGCCATCAGATTGACAGACATTCCACTGAGAACTCTATCACTCTGTATTCAACTGCTGAAAATGCAATTGAGTCGCTGATGCCAATGTGTGTAGCCTATATTGTTAAATCATGCCTGTTTGTGTCTCAAGGTTGACTTGCCCGGATCATTGTACAGCTGCCTGTTTGCCAGGACATCTCAATAGAAAAAGAGAGCTGGTACATTTTAAAGGCAGGGCTCATCCAATCCTGAACCTGGATACTCAGTGTAGACTTGGTCTTTTGGTGCATCAGAATGAACACCACCTGATTTAACTGTTAACCAGGGATGTAATGCAGCCGTAGCAGGAGGTCCTCACTTTTTTCCCAATTTGAGACTACCCAGAGATGCATGGTACAAATACACTACATGACCAAAAGTATGTGGACACCTGCTTGTCAAACATCTAATTTCAAAATCATGGACATTAATATGGAGTTGGTCGCCCATTTGCTACTATAACAGCCTCCCCTCTTCAGGGAAGGCTTTCCACTAGATGTTGGAACATTGCTGTGTGGATTTGCTTCAATTCAGCCACAAGAGCATTCGTGAGGTCGAGGACTGATGTTGGGCGATTAGGCAAGGCTCGCAGTTGGCATTCCAATTCATTCCAAAGGTGTTCGATGGGGTTGAGGTCAGGGCTGTGTGCCGGCTAGTCAAGTTCTTCTACAACGATCGACAAACCATTTCTGTATGGACCTCGCTTTGTGCACAGGGGCATTGTCATGCTGAAACAGTAAAGGGCCTTCCCCAAACTGTTGCCACAAAGTTGGAAGCACAGTATCGTCTAGAATGTCATCGTATGCCCTGTTAAGATTTCCCTTCACTGGAACTAAGGGGCCTAGCCAGAGCCATGAAAAATAAAAGTCCATTGGCGCCAAAATTTACACCACTCGTGCCGACACTTGGCTTTGCGCATGGTGATCTTAGGCCTGTGTGCAGCTGCTCGGCCATGGAAACTCATTTCACGAAGCTCCAATGAACAGTTATTGTGCTGATGCTGCTTCCAGAGGCAGTTTGGAACTTGATAGTGAGTGTTGCAACCAAGGACAGACAATTTTTACGTGCTACACGCTTCAGCCCTCGCAGGTCCCGTTCTGTGAGCTTGTGTGGCCTACTACTTCGCGCCTGAGTTGTTGTTGCTCCTAACGTTTCCATTTGACAATAACAGCACTTAGTTGACCGGGGAAGCTCTAGCAGAGGAGAAATTTGACAAACTGACTTAAGTCACAGTTCTTCAGTGAGGCCATTTTACTGCCAATATTTGTCTACGGAGATTGCATGACTGTGCTCGATTTTACACGCATCTCAGCAAATCTAATTTGAAGGGGTGTCCACATACTTTTGTATATATAGTGTATTTCTGGAAAATGTACTTTGATAATTATAATTTACCACAAACCTTCCATGAAAACAATGGAATGACAAACTAAATAAATATGTAGGCTATAGCAGCCTAGAGGTAAATAGTGATTTATTCCCCGTCTTCTCTCACTCTGGTGGTGGAGTGAATGATGAATAACTACAGGCGTGTGCAGACGTAACCAGAACAGCCACAGACAGAAAACTCTATCAGGGGTTGCTCAAACAGCTGTCCTCAAAACAATTTGTTACGGACTTGGAACTCTTGTACGAAGTACTTGAATTCGCCCTACTGTCCGATTGCTTAGCTTACAGAAACACCTCTATGGCATATGCAGACAAACTGATCCATCACATGAACCGAATGATTCATTCGTATTTTACATAACAGACCAAAATAGAATAGTATATAGGACCTACTGTAGCACAGTTTGCCTATAATATGTTAAACCAAAAACACCACCTCAGTCATTTCTTATCTGAAGCTGGACAGTAAAATTTTTCCCTCATGAGGCCAAAACACAAAAGCGCGCTCCGCAGGATATGCTTTGATTTAAACAGAAAACACGTAAGAAAGGCTTATAGTTTGCATGCAGTTTGACTGGAAAAACATCAGAAAAAAAGAAAATCACGATTGACAGTGATAATGGCCTATTTTGAAATTAGTTTGAGGGTATTAACTGTGTTTGAGGGTATTAAAAATAAACAATTTTCTTGAGGTGTGTGGGCATAGGCAGCTGTTGCAATTGGAGGATGCATTTGTATCTATAATAATATTCAAAAGGCTACATCTGTGGGTACAACCTGACTGAAATGTTAAAGCTGGAAAGAAAGAAAAGACTGCACACCCAGTGGGTTTACAGCAGTGGTGGAAAAAGTACCCAATTGTAAGAGTAAAAGATACCTTAATAGAAAATTACTAAAGTAAAAGTGAAATACTACTAGAGTAAAATTCTAAAAGTATTTGGTTTTAAATATATGCAAGTATCAAAAGTAAAAGTATACAACATTTCAAATTCCTTACATAAAGCAAACAGAAGGGAAAGTTACAGTGGGGCAAAAAAGTATTTAGTCAGCCACCAATTGTGCAAGTTCTCCCACTTAAAAAGATAAGGCCTGTAATTTTCATCATAGGTACAGTTCAACTATGACAGACAAAATGAGAAGAAAAAAAATCCAGAAAAATCACATTGTAGGATTTTTTGTGAATTTATTTGCAAATTATGGTGGAAAATAAGTATTTGGTCACCTACATACAAGCAAGATTTCTGGCTCTCATAGACCTGTAACTTCTTTAAGAGGCCCCTCTGTCTTCCACTCGTTACCTGTATTAATGGCACCTGTTTGAACTTATCAGTATAAAAGACACCTGTCCACAACCTCAAACAGTCACACTCCAAACTCCACTATGGCCAAGACCAAAGAGCCGTCAAAGGACACCAGAAACAAAATTGTAGACCTGCACCAGGCTGGGAAGACTGAATATGCAATAGGTAAGCAGCTTGGTTTGAAGAAATCAACTGTGGGAGCAATTATTAGGAAATGGAAGACATACAAGACCACTGATAATCTCCCTCGATCTGGGGCTCCACGCAAGATCTCACCCCGTGGGGTCAAAATGATCACAAGAACGGTGAGCAAAAATCCCAGAACCACACGGGGGACCTAGTGAATGACCTGCAGAGAGCTGGGACCAAAGTAACAAAGCCTACCATCAGTAACACAATACGACGCCAATTCTGCAGTGCCAGACGTGTCCCCCTGCTTAAGCCAGTACATGTCCAGGGCCGTCTGAAGTTTGCTAGATAGCATTTGGATGATCCAGAAGAAGATTGGGAGAATGTCATATGGTCAGATGAAACCAAAATATAACTTTTTGGTAAAAACTCAACTCGTCGTGTTTGGAGGACAAAGAATGCTGAGTTGCATCCAAAGAACACCATACCTACTGTGAAGCATGGGGGTGAAAACATCATGCTTTGGGGCTGTTTTTCTGCAAAGGGACCAGGACGACTGATCCGTGTAAAGGAAAGAATGAATGGGGCCATGTATCGTGAGATTTTGAGTGAAAACCTCCTTCCATCAGCAAGGGCATTGAAGATGAAACATGACTGGGTCTTTCAGCATGACAATAATCCCAAACACACCGCCCGGGCAACGAAGGAGTGGCTTCGTTAGAAACATTTCAGGGTCCTGGAGTGGCCTAGCCAGTCTCCAGATCTCAACCCCATAGAAAATCTTTGGAGGGAGTTGAAAGTCCATGTTGCCCAGCAACAGCCCCAAAACATCACTGCTCTAGAGGAGATCTGCATGGAGGAATGGGCCAAAATTCCCGAACAGTGTGTGAAAACTTACAGAAAACATTTGACCTCTGTCATTGCCAACAAAGGGTATATAACAAAGTATTGAGAAACTTTTGTTATTGACCAAATACTTATTTTCCACCATAATTTGCAAATAAATTCATAAAAAATCCTACAATGTGATTTGTCATTTTGTCTGTCATAGTTGAAGTGTACATATGATGAAAATTACAGGCCTCTCATCTTTTTAAGTGGGAGAACTTGCACAATTGGTGGCTGATTAAATACTTTTTTGCCCCACTGTAGTTATTTTACAGATAGCCAGGGACACACCAACACTCAAACATAATTTATAAACAAAGCATGTTTGTTTAGTGAGTCCGCCAGATCAGAGGTAGTCAGGATGACCAGGGACAAGTATGTGAGAATTGGACCATTTTCCTGTCCTGTCAGGGAAAATGTATGGAGTGAAAAGTACATTATTTTCTTTAGGAATGTGGTAAAGTAAAAGTAGTAAAACATATAAATAGTAAAAGTAGATGCCCCCCAAAAACTACTTAAGTAGTACTTTAAAGTGTTTTAGCTTAAGTAATTTACACCACTGGGTTTACAGCACCAGGATTTAAAGAAAAACAGTTGAGGGTTTATATTTAATGTAGTACAAGGTCAAAAGAAAGAAAATGTTTAAAACAGTCACCCATTATCGATTCGCTATATCCATGATGGAGAGTGCATGCTAGCCCAAGAAGAGTTTGAAAATCGAGAGACTCAACAAGCGATTTTATCCAGTACGTCCCGCAAGGAACGTTTAGACTTAAGTCAGTGGCAAGTTCTTATTTAGAGGAGCATTTCTGTGATTTTAACCTGGCAGTGATTGGGAGTTCCATAGGACGGTGCACAATTGGCCCAGCGGCGTCGGGGTTTGGCCGGTGTAGGATGTCATTGTAAATAAGAATTGGTTCTTAACTGACTTGACTAGTTAAATAAAAAACATTCTAGCACCAGCACACATAGTTTGCATCCCAAATGGCACCCTATTCCCTAAATAGTGCACTACTTTTGTCCACGGCCCATAGGAATAGGGTGTGACTTGGGACGCACCCATTGGCTTGCAGATATAGGGCGACAATGGATAAGCTTCATCCCAATCCCCCACCCTTCTCCCCAAAGTGTCCACTTGTACAGTTCCTGTAATGGATTTCAAAGCAAGGGATTGATGTAAGCATTGGCTAGCTAGTGTGTTTTCAACTGGGTTGGGCTCAATTAAAATGTAAGTCTCAATTCAGGAAGTGATTTTTCTGGAGAAATAAAAATGGGAAAAAAAAGCTTCTCCTTTTCGGTTTATTGAGAAGTCATGGAAGATAAAAGCAAGTTTTTTTCAATTTACTAAATTGGAATTTCAGTTCCTGAATTGATTAACCCCAACCCTAGTTCCACCACTGTTAAATGAATGATAAATGGTGTTGGTGTTGACTTACTGATGTATGGAGCCATGCCCGGGTCCAGAGTGGTGATCATGGATTCCACTGAGTGCTTGGTCTTATCCAGGACCGTCTTTACCATGTGGTTACCTGCCACGCCCTGAGGATGGACACACACAGTTAAAAAATTGTTTCTAAAGCTGGATGTCATTTGCATCCCTTAACGGACTGGTTGAAATAAGACGTTATGTTAATTTGTGTGACAATGAATGCGCTAATGACCCAAGCTAATTAGTATCATAGCTCATTACTTCTACAGGTGGTACAATGTTTGAAGGAAATTAAGTTAGGCTAAGCGACTGTTTCAAAGTACCTTTAAAAAAAACTTCTCTGTATCTCAGTTGTTTCAAAAGCATTCTAATGTAACTGAATAAAAACACACCATCACTAACTCATGAGTCCGTACACCAGGGGTCGTTTCAGGACAAAACAAAGGAGGGAACCCTGAACAGTTCCAATTGTTGAACCAACAGTTTGTGCCTGCCTGCCCGACTGACTACCTGCCAGTGCGCAATGTGCATGTAATCCCAAACAAGACTGGATGGCAGGGTTTCCGTTAGCCAGTAAAAGCCGGGGATTTGGCCGATAAAAAAAAGCCGATAAATTTGGAAGTGGCGAATTATCCGGGATAATGCTTTTTAGCCTATTAGTTGATGTAAAAACCAGTCGATGTAAATACATTTGACTGGTCATGCTTATCGGTCTACAGGTTAATTTGTATAATTTTGTGGAATTAAATTGGCGAGTGTGTACAATACAGTACATTCTTAAAGTATTCAGACCCCTTCACTTTATACACATTTTGTTACAGCTTTTTTTTTTTAAGGGATTACACATTAAAAAAAAATCCTCAACCTATGCACACAATAACCCATACGGACAAAGCGAAAACAGATTCCGAAATTGTTGATAATTATTCAAAATAAAAAATAGAAATACCTTACTTACATAGGTATTCAGACCCTGTGCTATGAGACTCGAACTTGAGCTCAGGTGCATCCTGTTTCCATCGATGTTTCCACTTGTGGTAAATTCAATTGATTAGACGTGATTTGGAAAGGCACACACCTGTCTATATGAAAAGGTCCAACAGTTGACAGTTCCGGTCAGAGCAAAAACCAACCCATGAGGTCAAAGGGATTGTCCGTAAAGCGTTGAGACAGGATTGTGTCGAGGCACAGATCTGGGGAAAGGTACCAAAAAAATGTCTGGAGCATTGAAGGTCCCAAAGAACACAGTCCTCAATCATTCTTAAATGGAAAAAGTTTGGAACCACCAAGACTCTTCCTAGAGCTGGCCGCCCGGCCAAACTGAGCAATCAGGGGAGACAGAGCTCCGGAGTTCCTCTGTGGAGATGGGAGAACCTTCCAGAATGACAACCATCTCTGCAGCACTCAACAAATCAGGCCTTTATGGTAGAGCGACCAGACGGAAGCCACTCCTCAGTAAGGCACGTGACAGCCCGCTTGGAGTTTGCCAAAATGCACCTAAAGGACTCTCAGAACATGAGAAACAAGATTCTCTGGTCTGATGAAACCAAGATTGAACTCTTTGGCCTGAATGCCAAGCTTCACGTCTGGAGGAAACCAGGCACCACTCATCACCTGGCCAATACCATACCTACGGTGAAGTATGGTGGTGGCAGCATCATGCTGTGGGGATGTTTTTCAGTAGCAGGGACTGGGAGATTAGTCAGGATCGAAAACCTGCTCCAGAGTGCTCAGACAGGGGCGAAGGTTCACCTTCCAACAGGACAACGACCCTAAGCACACAGCCAAGACAACGCAGGTGTGACTTCGGGACAGGTCTCAATGTCCTTGAGTGGCCCAGCCAGAGCCCAGACTTGAACCCGATTGAACATCTCTGGAGAGACTTGAAAATAGCTGTGCGGCGATGCTCCCCATCCAACCTGACAGAGCTTGAGAGGATCTGCAGAGAAGAATGGGGGAAACTGCCCAAACACTGGTGTGCCAAGCTTGTAGCATCATACCCAAGAAAACACAAGGCTGTAGTCACTGCCAAAGGTGCTACAACAAAGTACTGAATACTTGTGTCATGCAATAATATGCTAATTAATTACTTATAAAGCATACATGATTTTCTGGATTTTTGTTTTAGATTCCGTCTCTTACAGTTGAAGTGTATCTATGATAAAAAATTCGACCTCTACATGCTTTGTAAGTAGGAAAACCTGCAAAATCGACAGAAACCCTGCTGGATAGATACCATTAGGCCTTATTCCCAGTAGAGACTGGATGGATACAATTAGGACTTATTATCAGACAAGCTGTGCTCCGAATCCCAACTGTCTCCCTAACTGTCTGAGGCATACCACAGTCCTCCTTGCCAGCCAGCCAGCCAGATGAATAGGATGAAGAAGACCTGAAATGGCACCCAATTCCCTTAATAAGGCACTTCATTTGGCCAGGGCCCATAGAGAATAAGGAGCCCTTTGGGCTGCAGCCCTGGATATTACCAGACGTACTGGTCATCTAACGCAACACTGATAGCATTAACAGACAATTTATGGGTGTCGTCCAGGAAAGTGTTTCCCCAATACAGGCTGTTGCGTATTGAGCGACAGGAGATTCGGTTCTGGCAGGACATTGACTGAAGGTTTATCATACAAAATGGGGTTGTGACGTGTAAACGCATCCATTTTGGCACAAACACAGCCAGCCCCACTTCTGATCTTTTGCCCAATTATTGTCAAAATAGCAAATCTAATTAGGCAAAATAATTGGGCTGCCTGTGTAAAAGCAGCCTAAATTACATTTGGACCGTGAGTGTTTTATAAAGTGGACTTAAAGAGATTTAGTTAAATGTCAAGGGGTCGGTTTCCTCGGACACAGATTATACCTAGTACGCGACTCATTTCAAATTCGAGAAAGCATGATTTTTGTTGTAAAGGCGTCAGTGTCTGGGGAAACAGGCTGGGAAAGTTCACTTGATTTTTCTCTTTTGTGACAGAACAAAGAGACAAGGAACTGTTTAATATGCAGGAAAGGTGTTTACGAAACTCAGTGCAAAGACATATTGATCTGAATGCCTGATAGGTTGAATCAGGTTGAAACGCGCTATGCAATTCTGCTTTATAAGAGCAAAGAACTCATGTCACATTCGCCGAATACAACAGGTGTAGACTTTACCGTGAAATGCTTACTTACCAGCCCTTAACCAACAATGCAGAGTTAAAAAGTAAGAAAAATTTGCCAAAAATGAACAAGAAAATAGTAACGCAATAAAATAAACAATAACGAGACTTTATACAAGGAGTACTGGTACTGAGTCAAATGTGCAGGGGTACGAGGTAGTTGAGGTAATATGTACATGTAGGTAGGCATAAAAGTGTCTAGACAGTCAGGATAGATAATAAACAGAGTGGCAGCAGCGTATGTGAAGAGTGAAAGAGTGTTTATGTGTGAGTGGTGTCAATATAAGTCGGTGTGTGATTGAGTGTCAGTGTAGTATGTGTAGGTAGAGGCCAGTGAGTGTGCATAGAGCCGGTGCAAATAGTCAGGGTAGCCATTTGATTAACTATTCCAGCAGTCGCTTCGGTAATGTATTCAAATCAATTTTTATTTGTCACATACACATGGTTAGTAGATGTTAATGCGAGTGTAGCAAAATGCTTGCGCTTCAAGTTCTGACACTGCAGTAATAACCAATGAGTAATCTAACCTAACAATTTCACAACAACTACCTTATACACACACACACACACACAAGTGTAAAGGGATGAAGAATATGTACATAAAGATATAGGAATGAGTGATGGTACAGAACGGCATAGGCACGATACAGTAGATGGTATCGAGTACAGTATATACATATGAGATGAGTAATGTAGGGTATGTAAACATTATATTAAGTGGCATTGTTTAAAGTGGCTAGTGATATATTTTTTACACCAATTTTTCCATTATTAAAGTGGCTGGAGTTGAGTCAGTATGTTGGCAGCACTCAATGTTAGTGGTGGCTGTTTAACAGTCCGATGGCCTTGAGATTGAAAAACAGCTTCTGTCTCTCGGTCCCTGCTTTGATGCACCTGTACTGACCTCTCCTTCTGAACAGGCTGTGGCTCGGGTGGTTGTTGTCCTTGATGATCTTTATGGCCTTCCTGTGATATCGGGGGGTGTAGGTGTCCTGGAGGGCAGGTAGTTTGCCCCCGGTGATGCTTTGTGTAGACCTCACTACCCTCTGGAGAGCCTTACGGTTGAGGACGAAGCAGTTTCCGTACCAGGTGGTGATACAGCCCGACAGGATGCTCTCGATTGTGCATCTGTAAAAGTTTATGAGTGCTTTTGGTGACAAGCCGCATTTCTTCAGCCTCCTGAAGTTGAAGAGGTGCTGCTGCGCCTTCTTCACCGCGTTGTCTGTGTGGGTGGACCAATTCAGTTTGTCTGTGATGTGTACGCCAAGGAACCTAAAACTTACTACACTCTCCACTACTGTCCCATCGATGTAGATAGCGGGGTGCTCCCTCTGCTGTTTCCTGAAGTCCACGATCATCTCCTTTGTTTTGTTGACGTTGAGTGTGAGGTTATTTTCCTGACACCACACTCTGAGGGCCCTCACCTCCTCCCTGTAGGCAGTCTCGTCGTTGTTGGTAATCAAGCCTACCACTGTAGTTTCGTTTGCAAACTTGATGATTGAGTTGGAGGCGTGCGTTGCCACGCAGTCGTGGGTGAACAGGGAGTACAGGAGAGGGCTCAGAACGCACCCTTGTGGGGCCCCAGTGTTGAGGATCAGCGGGGTGGAGATGTTTTTTACCTACCCTCACCACCTGGGGCCGGCCCGTCAGTAAGTCCAGTACCGAGTTGCACAGAGCGGGGTCGAGACCCAGGGCTTTGACAGTTTTTCTGGCCTTCCTCTGAAACCGCCCGTCTTTGCACTATTGACTTATGCTGCGTTTTGACGAGGGACACAAAATACAGACTAACGGCAAAAGCAAGTCAGCACGACAGTATGTGTTGCTACAGTGATTTCAGGAAGGAAGAAAATGACGCTACGGCAGATGGCAAAAGTTGAAATATTTTAACTTTGGCGGCAAGTCCCGTCTACCGTGGCTTCTGACAGCATTCACCGCCCGCCTTAATGGCATTTACCGTTGTGCTCTCATTGAAAACAATGTCATCTGGTTTACCGCCTGCCATCTTCCTCGTACCACGTAAACACAGCATTAGTCCTGTTTTTTAGTTTAGTGAGCGTTTCCTGCTTTTAAAAAGGCAGCCCTGCTGTGTTGCCTGGGTATTGTTCATTAGACATCAAACCGAAGAAAACGGACTGAAACAGGGAAGGCCAACCTGAGCTTGTGAAATAGAAAAGCCTATTTCCGTTGTACAACATTTAAAAACATTCTCCTATTGAACACGACGCGGATGTCCACTACTGTGTGTGTGTTCACATTACTTTGAGAGTGTCAGGTGCGTAAAAACATCCACTGCCCTACCGAAATTACTGAAAAAGACGTACCTTGAAGAAACCCCAAATGCCGCCCCCGGCGTTGGCATCTACGGCGAGGCGGGGGTCCTCGTTTTCGACCTCAGGGAAGGTGATGGGGGAGCCGGCATCTAGACCCCCTGACATCATTGGCTGTTGCACCATTGGGTTGGATACTACCCCTGGAAGAGACATCATGAATACCGTTACCACTCATCATAACATACTGTATACCAGGGTTGTGTTCATTAGGCACCAAAAGGAAATGTTTTCGCAACAGAAAACGAAAACATGCGTTTATCAGACACATTCAGGTAGCAACCCTGTTGCGGTCTGCTTTCTTACGATTGTGTTCATAAGGGGCCAAACTGGTGGTATTCAAATCAGGACCTGGAGGACAATAACACTGCAGGTTCTCATCCTTTCCTTCTCAACAGGGACTGATTAAGACCTTGGACACCAAGGTCTGCCCAATTAAGGACAGGAATCAGTCAGAAAAAATTAATAAAAAGCAGACCTTGAGGCCTGGATTTAAATACCCATGCTGTATCCAATAGGCATACAGAAAGACAACCAAAAACAGGTGGACTTGCACAGTAACAAAATAATGTAATCAAGAGAATAGACACTAGGTAAAACACATTTATCCATGCAAAGTAAACAGCAGAAACGGATACATAAACCACACCCACCTCAAAGACAAACACCTTGGCTCAAACAAACATTCAAACCATTTTAATGTGTCACCGTTGTGATGTTTAACCATTGTGTGTGTACGCATTGCCCCATTTGTTTGTGAGGTAGTATGTTACTCACTCTGTGAAAGTGCTTGTATTTTTTTAAATTTAGTCACATGTAATTGTAGTGTAGTGAAATACTTCAGCTCTGAGCTCCAACAGTGCAGGTGTGAATGAAACAAAACACCATATAGAAATAAAAAAATACTGAACAAAAATATAACACCCAACAATAATGGTTTTACTGACTTAGAGTCCATATAAGCAAATCAGTCAATTAAAATAAATTAATTTAGGCCCTAATCTATGAATTTCACATGACTGGGAATACAGATTTGCATCTGTTAGTCACAAATATCTTTAAAAAAATGGGAGGGGCGTGGATCAGAAAACCAGTCAGTATCTGGTGTAACCACCATTTGCCTCATGTAGCATGACATCTCCTTCACATAGAGTTGATCAGGCTGTTGATTGTCCCACTCCTCTTTAATGACTTTGCGAAGTTGCTGGATATTGGTGGGAACTGGAACACGCTGTCGTACACGTTGAACCAGAGCATCCCAAACAGGCTCAAATCAAATCAACAGGTGACATGTCTGGTGAGGATGCAGGCCATGGAATAACTGGGAAATGTTCAGCTATCAGGAATTGTGTAAAGATTCTTGCAACATGGGGCCGTGCATTATCATGCTGAAACATGAGGTGATGGCGGTGGATGAGCGGCACGACAATGGGCGTCAGGATTTCGTCACGATATCTCGGTGCATTCAAATTGCCATCGATAAAATGCTAATTGTGTTTGTTGTCCATAACTTATGCTTGCCCATACCATAACCCCACCATGGGGCACTCTGTTCAAAACGACGTTGAGGCGGCTTATGGTTGAGAAATGAACATTCAATTCTCTGGCAACAGCTCTGGTGGACATTCCTGCAGTCAGCATGCCAATTGCATGCTCCCTCAACTTTATACATCTGTGGCATTGTTTTATGTAACAAAACTGCACATTTTTTGTCCCCAGCACTAGATGCAAATGTGTAATAATCATGGTTAAATCAGCTACTTGATATGCTGTCAGGTGTATGGATTACCTTGGCAAGGGAGAAATGTGATTCGTTTGAGGAAACTAGGCGTATGTCTCACGTCACTACTTCACAGGAGAGGCATTTGAATGTAAACATACCTTTATCAAAAACGTTCATGTGCCTTAATAACAAAATAGTATTCCAGCTGTAAATACAAATGGTTAAATTATGAGTCTAGTTGGTTTAGCCACAGAAAAAGCCAGGAACCTTCCTGCTAGCCATGATTGGCTGAGATAATGGATGGGCTGGACATGCCAAGAGATGAGTTTGGATTGGTCTGCCATGTAGCATGCGTCTGTTTATAACGTGAGCTCCTCAGTATGTGGTGATAGTCCTTTCTACCGTGCCATTTTTTAAATAGATAATGTTAGCCATCCAGAACTACAAAAGTTCTGCTACTTTTCTCAACAACATTGATACCCTGAATTTAGCAGGTACTGTCGACAGATGAGTTGGAAAACTTGATTTACTACTTTCTGCACAAGCCACGGTCAGTGTGAACCGGAGTGACTTGACCAGTGGAGGATCCTCAAAGGACCATCCTCAAATTTCTTTCCATAAAAAGTGAAACTATACTAAATATGTCACCAAATAATGGATAGAAATGCACTGTTTTGCAATACTGTAGCACCATAGAGTAGCCGGAGCACAGCTAGCTTCCGTCCTTCTCTGGCTACAATGACTTCAATACAAAACCTAGGAGCCTCGTAATCCTCAACCTCTTCCATAGACATACACTACCGTTCAAACATTTGGGGTCACTTAGAAATTCTTGTTTTTGAAAGAAAAGCAAAAAAAATTTACCATTAAAATAACATCAAATTGATCAGAAATACAATGTAGACATTGTTAATGTTGTAAATGACTATTGTAGCTGGAAACAGCAGATTTTTTATGGCATATCGACATAGGCGTACAGAGGTCCATTACCAGCAACCTCCTGTGTCCAAATGGCACGTTGTGTTGGCTAACTCAAATTCATCATTAGAAAACCCTTTTGCAATTATGTTAGCACAGCTGAAAACTGTTGTGCTCATTAAAGTAATAAAACTGGCCTTCTTTAGAATAGTTGGGTATTTTATTTTACCTTTATTTAACTAGCAAGTCAGTTAAGAACAAATTCTTATTTTCAATGACGTCCTAGGAACAGTGGGTTATGCTGTATTCAGGGGCAGAATGACAGATTTGTACCCTGTCAGCTCGGGGATCTGAACTTGCAACCTTTCGGTTACTAGTCCAACGGTCTAACCACTAGGCTACCCTGCCGCCCCGTTTGAGCTGGAGCATCAGCATTTGTGGGTTCGATTACAGGCTGAAAATGGCCAGAAACAACGACCTTTCTTCTGAAACTCATCAGTCTATTCTTGTTCTGAGAAATGAAGGTAATTCCATGCGAGAAATTGCCAAGGAACTGAAGATCTCATACAATGCTGTGTACTACTCCCTTCACAGAACAGCTCAAACTGGCTCTAACCAGAATAGAAAGAGGAGTGGGAGGCCCCGGTGCACAACTGAGCAAGAGGACAAGTACATTAGAGTGTCTAGTTTGAGAAACAGACACCTCACAAGTCCTCAACTGGCAGCTTCATTAAATAGTACCCGCAAAACACCAGTCTCAACGTCAACAGTGACGAGGCGAATCTGGGATGCTGGCCTTCTATGCAGAGTTGCAAAAAGAAAAGCCTTCTCTCAGACTGGCCAATAAAAAGAAAAGATTAAGATGGGCAAAAGAACACAGACACTGGACAGAGGACAGACAAATCTAAGTTTTAGGTGTTTGGATCACAAAGAAGAACATTTGTGAGACGCAGAAAAAAATGAAGATGCTGGAGGAATGCTTGACGCCATCTGTCAAGCATGGTGGAGGCAATGTGATGGTCTGGGGGTGCTTTGGTGATTGTAAAGTGGGAGATTTATTTATACAGGGTAAAAGGGATCTTGAAGAAGGCCATCAGTCAATTTTGCTACGCCATGCCATCCCCTGTGGACGGCGCTTAATTGGAGCTAATTTCCTCCTACAACAGGACAATTACCCAAAGCACAGCTCTAAACTATGCAAGAACTATTTAGGGAAGAAGCAGTCAGCTGGTATTCTGTCTATGATGGAGTGGCCAGCACAGCCACCGTATCTCAACCTTTACTGAGCTGTTGTGGGAGCAGCTTGACCGTATAGTATAAGAATTGCCCATCAAGCCAATCCAACTTGTGGGAGGTGCTTCAGGAAGCATGGGGTGAAATCTCTTCAGATTACCTCAACAAATTGACAACTAAAATGCCAAAGGTCTGCAAGGCTGTAAGTGCTGAAAATTGAGGATTCTTTGACGAAAGCAAAGACTGAAGGACACAATTATTTCAAATAAAAATGATTATTTATAACCTTGACAACATCTTGACTATATTTTCCATTCATTTTGCCACTCATTTCATGTATGTTTTCATGGAAAACAAGGACATTTCTAAGTCACCCCAAACTTAACGGTGTACATAGTAATTATGACCACTTCCGGAGAACACCCTCAAACCAATCAAAGCTTTCGCAGCATGAACTGACATATTTCTCGTCCAATCACAGGATTAGGATCAGAGAATGAACCTAGTGTGTTGCATTGGGATTGTGCCACAGAGCATTATAGAGGTTATATGTGTTGAGAAGCTTGGTGACATTGTTGGATAGAGATTAAGAGTGATTATGTTTACATTTAACCTTTATTTAACTAGGCAAGTCAGTTATGAACAAATTCTTATTTACAATGGAGCTGCACAATTTAGCTAGCTAGCAGAATGAGCATGCAGTTCTCTGCCTGAATGACTAATGCTACTGAAAATGTTGGACTTTTTGTTGAAGAACCCCTTTCATTCTCTGGGGTACATGGAAAAGGTGCAAATTAAAACAGAGAGTCAATCTCTGACTGAGATCAGTTTCATGAAGGATGAAAAGGTGAGGGGGTTCAGTACCAATTGGTATCAAAAGTATAGCTGCTTAACAGGGAGCCTTTCATCAATCCGCCTGTATTGCTGGTCTTGCCTGCTTTTTTGAAAAGTCTGAGCATTGTGCAAAGTGTGGGGGGGGCGGTACTGTGACTTGAAGAACATTGAGGGTTCAGCTAAACGGAATCACAAAAGCAGGGAGCATATAAATGCCTACATCAGATTAAAGATTCTGGGAAAAAGTCCAATCGATCATGTAATGGATGAAGGTCTACGTATTCAAACTGCGCAACACAACGAGAAAGTAAAAAGAAACTGGGATGTACTCAAGCGGCTTAACGACACCACTGCATTTTTGGGCATGCAAGAATTAGCTTTGAGGACACGTCAAGAGGGAAAGTTACGCTAACAAAGGCAACGACAGGGAGCTTGCAGAGGTAATAGCACATTATGATGTGCTATTAATCTTAAATAAATGAAGAAAAATCCTCACTGGTACGAAAAGGCCATCGACTAGTATGCCAAGTAGATTATGAGTAGAATGGACTTCTTTAAAAGTAAGGATTTAACATGTCCCCCATTATAATAATGTTTACATTATTTTAATTTCATTTACAATTATGTTACCAATTTTGTATTAATTGATATTCATTTAAAATGTTGTTTTCAACAGTTTTTCCCCATGCTCCACCCATGGCCCTCTGAAGAACTGAACAGCCCTGGTCCTCTGCTGTCTGTTATTCCCCATATTCCCTTTCATCCACCGGCACATTGAATATTTCCTCTCCAAGCACTGCGAGTACCCCTATACATTTTATTTAATTACTATGTAGAGTCAATCATATACACAATGTGATTTCACTCCTTGCTTGGACTAACTAATTCTTAGCTCTTTAGTCTAACTGTGTGTTAAAGTTTTGTTTTCACAGTCAAATCCTGTCCTGCCCTTAGTGGAGGAGTTGGGCTCTTTTCCAACACAATCCATGATGAGCCTTTTTCTGTACTGAAGCCTCATCCCTGTCCTGCACTGAAATCAAGCCTCTGAACACCTCTGCTCATGCCTCATACCCTCATTCAATCACTGCTGCCCTTCCCAACACTAAGTAGCCCTCTTATTCCCATTCCCCATAATATTTTATTATAAATGTCTTTAAAAGTTTCAGGTTAAAATCAAAGCTCTTAGATGATTTTTTAAATGCGCTCTGCCATTAGTTCTGCGACTATACCATGGGTCTTCCATCCTCAATTTTTCAAGTCACCAGCCTCCACTGGACTTTACAACGCTGGCCAAACGAGATGTAGCTACAAACAAAACAGAGTTAAGCGGTTGCAGTCTGCCGTGAAGAGTTCATCCATGTATATGGATAAGAGTCTAGCTACATTTTCAGATATTATACATTTCTAGCTTCGTCAGAAAGTTGTTTTCATTGCAAGTTAAAGCGTACTGTTAGCTAGCTAGTGAACGTTAGCTTGTGTAGTACTATTATTCCATTTACAGAACTATTTGCATTCTTAGCTATAGCCTAATGGTAGCTAGCTAACATTGAACCTGGTTGGTTATCTTTAACTACTTGCAGATTCATACTACAGCTATGACATAATTTGTATTGGTTGGTCGAAGTATGAGTTGGGATTATGCTGGTTCATTGTTTAGTTAGCTAGCTACATGTCTAAACGGAACACTTCACCAGATGATTAAATCCCATCCACTTTGCCTGATGTGGCTGGGGGTTGGATCTAGCATTTCCTTCATATGACCCATCAATTCAGACAAGTGTGTCAGGTAAGTGTAGTCTAATAATTATAAAACATTTTTATGACGCTATCACTTTCTGTTATTGCTACTATGCAAGTAAAAATTGCAATGTACAGTTTACACCTTCTGTATCCTGTGCATGTGACAAATCAACGTTTTATTTTATATAGTGTGTGTGTTTACCAGAGACAGTAATGTGAACAACAACATGACCTGCACCAAAATCAGATTAGGATATAGGCCAAGGACAAGATAAAGTGGATTTTTAAATGGAGTTTTTCATTATAGTAGGCAACTTTCACCACTTTTAGTCTTTGGTTGTTCACTAAACTAATCACTGTTTATCAAATATCCTCACATGTGAAGCCTTAAAAGAGGTGGGTGGGGCTAAGGCTTAAGATATCATAACCGCCATCGATAAGAGACATTACTGTGCAGCTGTATTCATCGACCTGGCCAAGGCTTTCGATTCTGTCAATCACCACATTCTTCTTCACAGGGTTAAATTCTCGGGCCGACTCTCTTTGATGTATACATCAATGATGTTGCTCTTGCTGCTGGTTATTCTCTGATCCACCACTATGCAGACGACACCATTCTGTATACTTATGGCCCTTCTTTGGACACTTGACTAACCTCCAGACGAGCTTCAATGCCATACAACTCTCCTTCCGTGGCCTCCAACTGCTCTTAAATTCAAGGAAAACTAAATGCATGCTCTTCAACCCATCGCTGCCCGCACCTGCTGGCCCGTCCTGCATCACTACTCTGGACGGTTCAGACGCAAGTATTTGTAGTTGTCCACATATTCTAAGTGTCTGGTTAGAGTGTAAACTCTCCCTCCAGACTCACATTAAACATCTCCAATCCAATATTAAATCGGCTTCCTATACCGCAACAAAGCATCCTTCACTCATGCTGCCAAACATAACCTTGTAAACTGACCATCCTACTGATCCTAGCCTCCAACACTCTACTCAACAAATTGGATGCAGTCTATCACAGTGCCATCTGTTTTGTCACCAAAGCCCCATATAATACCCACCATTGTGACTTGTACGTTCTCGTTGGCTGGCCCTCGCTTCATACTCATCGCCAAACCCACTGGCTCCAGGTCATCTACAAGTCTCTGCTAGGTAAAGCTCCGCCTTATCTCAGCTCACTGGTCACCATAGCAGCACCCACCCGTAGCACGCGCTCCAGCAGGTATATCTCACTAGTCACCCCCAAAGCCAATTCCTCCTTTGGCCGCCTTTCCTTCCAGTTCTCTGCTGCCAATGACTGGAATGAACTGAAAAAAAATCACTGAAGCTGGAGACTTACATTTCCCTCACTAACTTTAAACATCAACTATCTGAGCAGCTCACAGATCATTGCACCTGTACATAGCCCATCTGTAATATAGCCCATCCAACTACCTCATCCCCATACTGTATTTATTTATCTTGCTCCTTTGCACCCCAGTATCTACCTGCACATTCATCTTCTGCACATCAATCACTCTCGTGTTTAATTGGTATATTGTAATTACTTCCGGCGCCGACAGAGATGGCGGCCTCGCTTCGCGTTCCTAGGAAACTATGCAGTTTTTTTAAACGTGTTATTTCTTACATTAGTACCCCAGGTCATCTTAGGTTTCATTACATACAGTCGAGAAGAACTACTGAACATAAGAGCAGCATCAACTCACCATCAGTACGACCAAGAATATGACTTCCGCGAAGCGGATCCTGTGTTCTGCCTTTCACCCAGGACAACGGAATGGATCCCAGCCGGCGACCCAAAAAAACGACTTCGTAAAAGGGGGAAACGGAGCGGTCTTCTGGTCAGACTCCGGAGACGGGGACATCGTGCACCACTCCCTAGCATTCTTCTCGCCAATGTCCAGTCTCTTGACAACAAGGTTGATGAAATCCGAGCAAGGGTAGCATTCCAGAGGGACATCAGAGACTAACGTTCTTTGCTTCACGGAAACATGGCTCACTGGAGACGCTATCGGAATCGGTGCAGCCAGCTGGTTTCTCCACGCATCGCGCAGACAGAAACAAACATCTTTCTGGTAAGAAGAGGGGCGGGGGAGTATGCTTCATGGTTAACGTGACGTGGTGTGATCATCACAATATACAGGTACTCAAGTCCTTCTGTTCACCTGATTTAGAATTCCTCACAATCAAATGTCGACCGCATTATCTTCCAAGGGAATTCTCTTCGATTATAATCACAGCCGTATATATTCCCCCCCAAGCAGACACATCGATGGCTCTGAACGAACTTTATTTGACTCTTTGCAAACTGGAATCCATTTATCCGGAGGCTGCATTCATTGTAGCTGGGGATTTTAACAAGGCTAATCTGAAAACAAGAATTTTATCAGCATATCGATTGCGCCACCAGGGGTGGAAAAACCTTGGATCACTGCTATTCTAACTTCAGCGACGCATATAAGGCCCTGCCCCGCCCTCCTTTCGGAAAAGCTGACCACGACTCCATTTTGTTTATCCCTGCCTACAGACAGAAACTAAAACAAGAAGCTCCCGCGCTGAGGTCTGTTCAACGCTGGTCCGACCAATCTGATTCCACACTCCAAGACTGCTTCCATCACGTGGACTGGGATATGTTTCGTATTGCGTCAGACAACAACATTGACGAATACGCTGATTCGGTGAGAGAGTTCATTAGAACGTGCGTTGAAGATGTCGTTCCCATAGCAACGATTAAAACATTCCCAAACCAGAAACTGTGGATTGATGGCAGCATTCGCGTGAAACTGAAAGCCCGAACCACTGCTTTTAAATCAGGGCAAGGAGACCGGAAACATGACCGAATACAAACAGTGTAACTATTCCCTCCGCAAGGCAATCAAACAAGCTAAGCGTCAGTATAGAGACAAAGTAGAATCTCAATTCAACGGCTCAGACACAAGAGGACCAGGATGTCTTGCTCCCAGGCAGACTAAATAACTTTTTTGCCCGCTTTGAGGACAATACAGTGCCACTGACACGGCCCGCAACTAAAACATGCGGACTCTCCTTCACTGCAGCCGACGTGAGGAAAACATTTAAACGTGTCAACCCTCGCAAGGCTGCAGGCCCAGACGCCATCCCCAGCCGCGCCCTCAGAGCATGCGCAGACCAGCTGGCTGGTGTGTTTACGGACATATTTAATCAATCCCTATCCCAGTCTGTTGTTCCCACATGCTTCAAGAGGGCCACCATTGTTCCTGTTCCCAAGAAAGCAACAGTGGTAGGCTTGATTACCAACAACGACGAGATGGCCTACAGGGAGGAGGTGAGGGCCCTCGGAGTGTGGTGTCAGGAAAATAACCTCACACTCAACGTCAACAAAACTAAGGAGATGATTGTGGACTTCAGTAAACAGCAGAGGGAACACCCCCCTATCCACATTGATGGAACAGTAGTGGAGAGGGTAGTACGTTTTAAGTTCCTCGGCGTACACATCACAGACAAACTGAATTGGTCCACCCACACAGACAGCATCGTGAAGAAGGCGCAGCAGCGCCTCTTCAACCTCAGGAGGCTGAAGAAATTCGGCTTGTCACCAAAAGCACTCACAAACTTCTACAGATGCACAATCGAGAGCATCCTGTCCGGCTGTATCACCGCCTGGTACGGCAACTGCTCCGCCCACAACTGTAAGGCTCTCCAGAGGGTAGTGAGGTCTGCACAACGCATCACCTGGGGCAAACTACCTGCCCTCCAGGACACCTACACCACCCGATGTCACAGGAAGGCCATAAAGATCATCAAGGACAGCAACCACCCGAGCCACTGCCTGTTCACCCCGCTATCATCCAGAAGGCGAGGTCAGTACAGGTGCATCAAAGCTGGGACCGAGAGACTGAAAAACAGCTTCTATCTCAAGGCCATCAGACTGTTAAACAGCCACCACTAACATTGAGTGGCTGCTGTCAACACACTGACTCAACTCCAGTCACTTTAATAATGGGAATTGATGGGAAATGTAAAATATATCACTAGCCACTTTAAACAATGCTACCTAATATAATGTTTACATACCCTACATTATTCATCTCATATGTATACGTATATACTGTATATCTACTGCATCTTTATGTAATACATGTATCCCTAACCACTTTAATTATGCCACTTTGTTTACATACTCATCTCATATGTATATACTGCACTCAATACCATCTACTGTATCTTGCCTATGCCCCATCACTCACTCATATATCTTTATGTACATATTCTTTATCCCCTTACACTTGTGTCTATAAGGTAGTAGTTTTGGAATTGTTAGCTAGATTACTTGTTGGTTATTACTGCATTGTCGGAACTAGAAGCACAAGCATTTCGCTACACTCGCATTAACATCTGCTAACCATGTGTATGTGACAAATAAAATTGGATTTGATTTGACTTCCCCACCATGTCCTATTTATTGCCTTACCTCCCTTATCCTACCTCATTTGCACACACTGTATATAGATTGTTCAACTGTATTATTGACTGCTTATTTATTCCATGTGTTACTCTGTGTTGTTGTATGTGTCAAACTGCTTTGCTTCATCTTGGACAGGTCGCAGTTGCAAATGAGAACTTGTTCTCAACTAGCCTACCTGGTTAAATAAATGTGAAATATATATATTTTTTAAAGGTACACCTCCAATTGACTCAACTTATGTGAATTAGCCTATCAGAAGCTTCTAAAGCCATGATAGTTTCTGGAATTTTCCAAGCTGTTTAAAGGCAGTCAACTCAGTGTATGTAAACCTGTGACCCACTGGAATTGGGACCCACTGGAATTTATTCTTGGCCAGTTCGCAGTTGTAAATGAGAACTTGTTCTCAACTAGCCTACCTGGTTAAATAAAGGTGAACTAAAGAAAAAGAAAAGAAAGAGGGTGTGAACAATGCTGAATGGGTGTAGACAAAGAAGAGCTCCCCAGTAGATGTACCAAAACATTCTCAAAAGTGGGGTTATAAGTTTAAACTTTCAAGGCAGAATTACTTTCCCATTGTTCTTCAACTGCATTTTATGATATACCATTTTCTAGCTCTGAGTCTGTATTTTTTACATTGGATAAAAGTATAATTTCAAATTTTGCTACATAAGACTGAATCGAAGCGGTCGGTCACAAATGCTCACTAACAGAGATGTAAACAAATCTGCGCATAACATTTGAGAGAAATAAGCTCTTTGTGCATATGGAAAATTATATTTTTGTTTAATTTACAACCGACAAAAATATATATCCATTGGGGTGTGGGCAGGCTAAATAAAATGTCCATATGGAGAGTGGGTAGGACTAGTGGAGTAGTTTGCATGTGTCTCTTCTCCATGTGCGTTTTTGTGTCAAGCCCTAGAGAAGGCCAACCCGGAACCTGGCAGTCCACTGAGCCGCTCAAATTGGTGGGCTTATTTCCCTCTCTGCTTGACCACAGATAATAGCTTTCCCTTTAGCCCACTGACCCCTTCCCCATCACACACACACACACAGAGGGCAGAGTAAAAGCGCTAGACTGATGACCATGTTTGAATGTGCATTCTAGGAGATCCAAGTCAGAGAATATCTTAAGGTTATCACCTGAAATTGTTCACCTTTCCCCATCACCATACATTGCAATGACAGTTCAGTTTAGCACTAAAAAGGCATTGGAAGAGAGCACCTTGGACACACATGGACTTCCATTCAATTTCCACTTTACAACTCTTGTGTTGGGAATGATATACCCAGATTGAAGTCTCAGGCACTTTCATCAAGAGAGGATGACCTAACAGACCAGAAGCTATTGATAATACCGAGGCCTTTGCAATCAGTTCAAATCGACAAATATAGCCTACACCACGTGGCTACTTTAGCTCCGGCCAGTCGGCAGCTTTACCTGTCATCGGGGCGGCACTGGAGAAACTGGGCATGAGCGGCGTCTGCGGTGTGCGTCCGGCGTGTCCCCGCGTGATGTCATAGCCCGCACTCATGGTAAAGCCTGTGGTGGGCGGGCCCATCGGTGGCGCCGCCATCACCGGACCGGTCGGAGGCAGGGCCACAGCGCCCATCGGGGGCGCGGAGGGATAGGGGGAGGAGAAGGCCATGGGGCTGGGGGTGTAAGGTGCTCCCCCAATGGGCGGAGGGGGGTAGGACAGGGTGGGTATGGGGCTGCCGAAGGGAGGGGGCGCGGAGGAGTGGATAGGGGGGATGGAGGTGGAGACAGCGAGAGGGGCGGGGGTTGAGAAGCCCTCGGGGGCGAAGGTGGATATGCCGGTGGTTCTGGGGAGGGACAGGGGACTGGACAGGCCTGGAGGGGAACAAGAGAGTATTATTGAGTAACAAATAATAAGGTAAGTATGAGAATGTTTAAAGGGATAATTCACCCAATTTACAATGTACATGAAAGTTGGAGCAAAGACCCCACTGAACCAAATCTTAGCGTAGCTATATCTTTGAGTGTAAAACAATTCTCTATCACTAGCTATTGTTCCTTTAAACCCAACATAATGACTTGATAATACCCTAAGCACTACTGCATTGGCTGAAATGAATGGCTCGTTGTACAGCCTGGCCTACGTCGACATTCTGAGGATCGTCGGGATGTCATTTCCATTGTAAGAAATACAATGGACAGGCTGCTTCCATTGCACTTCAGAGAACATAATTTGCCCAAGGCTTCAATTATTTCTGTGATAAGTATTGCTGTGTTACTGCAAAGTTATACAGTGAGCAGGTGATTATCAGAATTGACTTGCACGGTTCTGCCTAACAGCCGACCTTGTCCCTTTGTCCCACACAAACTCAAGGACAGACAGTCTCTCATGCCAATGTTCCAAGCACTAATCCCCTCCGCTGCTTTGCATCCCATTCCAACAACTGACAAACTATGACCTCAAGCCGTTGACCTCTCTCTTGCTTGATGTTGTGACTACGGAGATACATACTGCTAGAAACTGAGGATGTGTTTCATTGCAGAATGACACTCTCTCCCCTCTGAAAGGATTGATATAGCTGAAAGCAACATGGAGAAGTCTAGGTGGAGCTTTTGATAATAGACTACTCTGTAAAGGAGAATGAATGAGGGCAAAAAGAAGTGGACAACTTTCTGGAATGAAATACAGCCCAGAAGATTGAACAGTTTTAAGACAGAAATGTAGCATTAAAATATAAGGCTGCATTTTTTGCCTTGGTTTAGGATATAGACCTGGCAGATTTGTAGTAGCAATTCCATGCTTTTGGTAGTGTACCGAACCAAAGCTGGACGTATAGCTTGCATTTTGTGCCGTTGGTGGAGGTACCAACGTAGGTTGGAAGCAGTGCATCCACTGTATCAATGAATGACTTACACATAGTCAGGGGAGGGGGGTTGACTGCGGCTGCCATGCTAGGGGGAGGCAAAGGGGAGGCGGGTGGGGTGGTCTCTATTCCACTTTCTTCCATCATCTTCCCGGCTTTCGGTCTGCCACATCAAAGAAAGGACACATTATTAGACAACATGGCTTGAGTTCTTAGTATGAGAGGCAGTTCTTTAGTTGAGGCACGTTTAATGGTCTCTACACAAGACTAAGTTGGAATGGGTAGGTGTCAGAAAACATGGAAGCTAAAGCTCCTAACTGATGGCCCCCTCTCCACTGTAACTCGTCAGTTCTCTGGATAGGTTGGTATTCTTTATTCCAATGAAACGTAGGAAGCCGATGTAAGCCTGGTAATAAGAGAACTACTGGAGAGCTAGGGATAAAGGTGAGTTCTGTATACACACACACACACTGAGTACAAACAGAACGTGGCACTTTCATAAAAAGCGCAACGGTACATCGTTGACATGATATTGGTAGTTGCTGTTTTTGGTCATTGTATTATTACCTACTTGTATTATTCTAGTGTTTTTTTTTTATTGTAGAAAGATAAAATAGTGACTGCCTGGCCTGTGCCAATACAACTCTTGGCAAAATGCCGGTTGTTAGCCAACAGTCAGCTGTTGCCACGTCTTCATCATGCAGATGCGCACGAGTGTGCATCAATGGACAGTGTGCATGCATGTGTTTTACATGAAATTGTGGAGTGTAGACTGCTGTGCCATCAATAATAGTTCGCCTTTGATGTAACATTATAAAATAAACAAATGTAACTAGTTAACTAAAGGCAACAGCTAGCTACCTCTTTTAGTTATCACCTTGTCAACTGCAACATAACTTTATAGCTAACTAAACGCACAATTATTTTGTAACTTTTAGGTTGTCTGCGAGACTGAGGTTTTATAACTAAGTTACTGTTAGCAAACTAGAGCTGGACGTGTAAGTTAGCTAGCAAACGTTAGTTATGCTGGTTCATGCTAGCTAGACTGATTTACCGCAAGACAAAGGCATTCATGTAATGACTGACTTTTTTTGCACTTGACAGAAGTACATACATTCCTACCTGAAATCTTGATATTCCAGAGAAACGAGTGGGTGGAAAATCAATCACTTTCCAATGTATTGAGCCAAAAGAGAAGTAGCAAACGCACTAACTGTGGAAAGATGGCCGCGTTCTAATGACGTCAGGCATTGCCACGTATTACCAAAGTGGGATGAACAGTCGGCTCGTGTTACTAATCCAATGTTTTCCTTTTTTGTACCCTTTACTGTGTATACTTTACTGTATTTATACTTGGGATATCACTTTTCAACAGTAAACGTTCCAAAATCGCTGGAGGAAGTAAAGTGACAGAACTATTGGTTAAAACTGTAACACCGGTTCTCTGATAGTATGAGTGAGGTATTTCACTATGGGATACGCCTCCAGTTTATTCTTCAGAAGACTTATTACACTACGCCAGCCATGATTGGCTGGACGTCGAGATGTGTGCTTCGGAGAAGGGTGTCCCTCCTACCCTATGCAGCTTCTCTGAGTCATTCAAGAATAAGCCAAACCTCTTCCTCGCTCATCCAAGGAGGGTGTTCTGGTGAAATATCTCACTCATACAATCAGAGAACTGGGGTTACAGTCGTAACCTATAGTTCTCTTTCAAGTATTTGTTTTTGTATTTCACTATGGGATATACTGACCTCCGTATTGCCAGATAAGCTTATCCTGACAACCGACTGCCCTTTGCTATATATCACACAAATAGGCATTGCACCTCAGAAGATCCTACACGTAAAACAGCATACTCCAGGGTCGGTCCATCACTCAAGGGGGTCCATCACTCATGGACATGGGGTACTGAAAATGTATATGGTTATATTATGTAAGAACAATGGTGCAACACTAATAAAAATATTATTTCATAACAAACACGCTTTGGATTGCAGTCACTGTCCACTGTTCTGAAAACACATCAGTACACTGTTGAATTGTCTCCTTTTCCTAGACCAGGTATTCCCAAACTGGATGCCGCCGGGGGTACGCCAAATAAAAATGTGATTCCCATGTAATTTTGTATTTTTTTTGTAACAAAAAATAATCTTCACATTTTCAAACATTCAATTTATATTTTCCAACGGGGCTATACATTTGTGTGAGGTTTATTTCTCACCTGAGGAGCCTCGTTTCACTGCCAAAAATCATGTCAAATACAGGTAGCCTAGTCAAATAATTAACATTCAATCACATTAACCGTGACTCTCTCGCTGGAATTCCACTAACGGTTTGTATGTAGCCAAACGTAGCAGCTGTTCATGTTGGTATCTGTACTGATGGCGCAAAAGCCATGACAGGGAGACAGTGGAGTGGTAACGCGTGTGCAAATAGTTGCTCCCGACACCACTTTGGTACATTGCAGCATCCACGAGGGGCTCTTGCTACTAAGGGAATGCCTGACAGCTTGAAAGACGTTTTGGACACTACAGTGAAAATGGCCCCTGAACTCGTGCATTTTCTGCACTATGCAATGATATGGGCAGCGACCATGTAACGCTTTTACAACATACAGAAGTGCACTGATTATCAAGGGGCAAAGTATTGACACATTTTTTTGAATTGAGAGACTAGCTTAAAGTTTCTTTACTGACCATAATTTTCGCTTGTCTGACTGCTTGCATGATGTCGAGTTTCTCACACGACTGGCCTATCTGGGTGATGTTTTTTATTGTCTGAATGATCTGGATCTAGAATTACAGGGACTCTCCGCAACTATATTCAATGTGCGGGACTAAATTGAGGCTATGATTAAAAAGTTGGAGCTCTTCTCCGTCTGCATTAACAAGGACAACACACAGGTCTTTCCATCATTGTAAGATTTTTTTTGTGTGCACATTAATTCAAGCTTACAGACAATGTCAAATGTGATATAGCGAAGCACCTGAGTGAGTTGGATGCCCAATTACGCAGGTACTTTCCCAAAACGGATGACACAAACAACTGGATTCGTTATCCCTTTCATGCCCTGCCTCCAGTCCACATACCGATATCTGAACAAGAGAGCCTCATCGAAATTGCAACAAGCGGTTCTGTGAAAATTGAATTTAATCTGAAGCCACTGTCAGATTTCTGGATTGGGCTGCGCTCAGAGTATCCTGCCTTGGAAAATCGTGCTGTTAAGACACAGATGCCCTTTGCAAGCATGAACCTATGTGAGAGTGGATTCTCGATCCCTCACTGGCATGAGAACTAAATACAGGCACATACTGTGTGTGGAAAATGATTTAAGACTGAGACTTTCTCCAATACAACCCAACATTGCAGAGTTATGTGCATCCTTTCAAGCACACCCACCTCATTAACCTGTGGTAAGTTATTAACTATTTTCAATTAACAAATAAGGTTTTATATGTAAGATGGTTAAATAAAGAGCAAAATTATAGATTATTATTATTTGTGCCCTGGTCCTAAAAGAGCTCTTTTTCACTTCCCACGAGCCGGGTTGTGACAAAAACGAATTCTTATGTTTAATAAATGTGTGTGTGTGGCAGGCTCACAACGATGGCAAAAAACAACATTTGAGAGTGCACTGACCCTGGTGCTAGAGGGGGTACGCAGCTGGAGGTTGAAGGGGTACGGGACTATTAAAAAGTTTGGGAACCACTGCTCTAGTGGAATGAGCCCGTGGGCAGGAGACTCAAGACCCTTACTTGTGTAGGCCAAAGCAATAGCCCCCACTAACCAGTGGCAGAGGCATTGTTTAGTGAGTGCCTTACCTGTGTGAGGTTTTGCCCCAGGAAACAAAACTGCAGAATTGATTCATATGTAGTTTTCCATTTTATTTTGGTAAATTAGTTGCAAGCCTGAAGATGTAAAATGCATGCACTAGCCCAGGGCCACGTTCAGTTGCCAAACGTTCTTGAACGTTGCAGATAGAAATGTGATGAATAGAGCTGATGTGATTTCTTATTCTACATGTCAGAGACATGTTTGTTCTACATAGAAATAGGCTATCTGAATGTTCCAAAACGGTCTGCTCTATCTTGGGATGTCCATACTCCATTGAAGTTGACATTTAAGGGGTTAAGTAAAAGTTAAGGTTAGGGTTAAGGTAGGGTAGCAGTGTTGTGGTCGAGGCACTTAAACTCAAGTCCCAAGTCTCCTGTGCTTGAGTGGAGTCACTAGTCCCTATGGCTGAAATCAAGTCTAAGACCATTGAGTTACGAGTCCATCAATTTAGAACAGGTCTATATTATGCAATTGTTTCTAGTCACCACCATGGCAGTATATCGCCAATCCTTAATGAAAAATCTCACCTAACTTACTATTCATCACTACCTCACAAGTTATACTCAATATCTGTGCTTAAATACTTACACTGAACAAAAATATAAACACAACAGGCAAAAACTTAGTTCATATAAGGAAATCAGTCAATTTAAATAAATTCATTAGGCCCTAATCTATGAAATTTCACATGACTGGGAATACAGATCTGCATCTGTTGGTCATAGATACCTTATATTTAAAAAAAGGTGGGGGCGTTGATCAGAACTAGTCCGTATAAACCACCATTTGCCTCATGCAGCGCCACACATCTCCTTTACATACAGTTGATCAGGCTGTTGATTGTGGCCTGTGGAATGTTGTGCCACACTTCTTCAAAGGCTCTGTGAAGTTGCTGAAAATTGGCTGGATACTGGAACACACTGTCATACACATCGAGCCAGAGCATCTCAAACTGCTTAAAACTTCTTATGGCTGGGGGCAGTATTGAGTAGCTTGGATGAATAAGGTGCCCAGAGTAAACTGCCTGCTACTCAGGCCCAGTTGCTAATATATGCATATTATTAGTATATGTGGATAGAAAACACTCTGAAGTTTCTAAAACTGTTTGAATGATGTCTGTGAGTATAACATAACTCATATGGCATGCAGAAACCTGAGAAAAAATCCAACCAGGAATTGGGAAATCTGAGGTTTGTAGTTTTTCAACTCTTTGCCTATCGAATATAAAGTGTCTATCGGGTAAAATTACACTTCCTAAGGCTTCCACTAGATGTCAACAGTCTTTAGAACCTTGTTTGATGCTTCTACTGTGATGGAGGGGGGAATTGGAGCGCGTTCACATGAGAGTTAGCTTGAGTTCCATTGCATTTCTGAAGACAAAGGAATTCTCCGGTTGGAACATTATTGAAGATTTATGTTAAAAACATCCTAAAGATTAATTCTGTACTTCGTTTGACATGTTTCTACGGACTGTAACGGAACATTTTGACTTTTCGTCTGGCCTGCGCGTCATGAATTTGGATAACTGGGCTAAACGCGCAAACAAAAAGGAGGTTTTTGGGCATAAATTATGGACTTTATCGAACAAATCAAACATTTATTGTGGAACTGGGATTCATCAAAGGTAAGTGAATATTTATAATGTTATTTCTGACTGTTGACTCCACAACATGGTGGATATCTGTATGGCTTGATTTGTTGTCTGAATGCTGAACTCAGATTATTGCATGGTGTGCTTTTTCAGTAAAGCTTTTTTGAAATCTGACACAGCGTTTGCATTAAGGAGAAGTGTATCTATAATTCCATGCATAATAGTTGTCTTTTATCAATGTTTATTATCAGTATTTCTTTAAATTGATGTTGCTCTCTGCAAAATCACCTGATGTTTTGGAATTACTAAACAACGCGCCAATGTAAACTCCGATTTCTGTATATAAATATGACCTTTAGCGAACAAAACATACATGTATTGTGTAACATGAAGTAATATGAGTGTCATCTGATGAAGATCATCAAAGGTTAGTGATGAATTTTATCTCTATTTCTGCTTTTTGTGACTCCTCTCTTTGGATGGAAAAATTGTGTTTTTCTGTGACTAGGTGCAGACCTAACATAATCGTTTGGTGTGCTTTCGTCGTAAAGCCTTTTTGAAATCGGACACTGTGGTGGGATTAACAACAACTTTATCTTTAAAATGGTCTAAAATACTTCTATGTTTGAGGAATTTTAATTATGATATTTCTGTTGTTTTGAATTTGGCGCCCTGCACTTTCACTGGCTGTTGTCATATCGATCCCTTTAGCAGGATTCAAGCATTAAGACGTTTTAATGGGTGACATGTCTGGTGAGTATGCAATCCGTGGAAGAACTGGAACATTTTCAGCTTCCAGGAATTATGTACAGATCCTTACGACATGGGGCCATGCATTATCATGTGGAAACATGAGGTGATGGCGGCGGATGAATGGCACAACAATCGGTTTCAGGATCTTGTCACGGTATCTCTGTGCATTCAAATTGCCATCGATAAAATGCAATTGTGTTCGTTGTCCGTAGCTTATGCCTGCCCATACCATAACCCCAACGCCACCATGGAGCACTCTGTTCACAATGTTGACATCAGTAAACCGCTCACCCACATGACACCATGCATGCTGTCTACCATCTGCCTGGTACAGTTGAAACCATGATTCATCTGTGAAGAGCACACTTCTCCAGCATGCCAGTGGCAATCGAAGTTGTGCATTTACCCACTGAAGTCAGTTACGACTCCAAACTGCAGTCAGGTCAAGACCCTGGTAAGAACAACGAGCATGCAGATGAGCTTCCCTGAGACAATTTCTGACAGTTTGTGCCGAAATTCTTCAGTTATGAAAACCCACAGTTTCATCAGCTGTCCAGGTTGTTGGTCTCAGACGATCTCGCAGGTGAAGAAGCTGGATGTGGAGGTCCTGGGCTGGCGTGGTTACACGTGGTCTTCGGTTGTGAGGCCATTTGACATACTGCCAAATTCTCTAAAACGATGTTGGATGTGGCTTATGGTAGAGAAATGAACATTCAATTCTCTGGCAACAGCCCTGGTGGACATTTCTGCAGTCACCATGCTAACTACACGCTCCCGCAAAAGTTGAGACATCTGTGGCATTGTGTTGCCAGACAAAACTGCACATTTTAGAGGGGCCTTGTATTGTCCCCAGCACCTGTGTAATGATCAGCTTCTTGATATGCCACACCTGTCAGGTGGATGGATTATCTTGACTTGGTTAGAAATGCTCTCTAATAGGGAAGTAAACACATTTGAGCACAACATTTGAGAGAAATAAGTTTTTTGTGCGAATGGAACATTTTGGGAATGTTTTATTTCAGCTCATGAAACATGGGACTTTACGGGTTGCTTTTTAAATGTTTGTTCATTGTATTTACTACACAAGTCAAACTCTCAGCTACTTATCTGTAATCACCTACTGATATTTGCAAACTGAATACTAAAGGTTGACTTGTCAGATTCTGGCTATGGGATGCAGGATTGAAAGTGGGAGGATAGAGGAAGATGAAATTCAAAGACAGACTACTTTTCTATAGTTAAGGGGAGAGAGAGACAAATAGCTAGACTGTTGCTTTACTATTAAACTCAATACTAATATTGTTTTCAATTTCGTAAAGAAGTTCCTGTTTCTCAACCAGGCAAAGCAAAATAGTAAGCTGGAGACTGGTGGTTACGGGGAAGTGTATGCTATGATTGGAGGCGGTGCCGGAACATAGCCCCCCCCCCCCCCCTTGCAGCTTATCATAGGCTAAGTGTGCCTTCCTACTGCTAGAAAACAGAACCGTCGTTGCGCTGGGCACCTAGTGCTGCTAATATTCTGCTTATCGTAACCTATCCAGTCCAAGTGCAAATACAAGTCACGAGAAGGCAACTCCAAGTCACCAATGGTTGGGTCCAAGTAGAGTCACAAGTCATGAAAATCGGGACTCGGGTAGAGGTTAAGGTTAGGACCTCCTGAGGATTCCAGATAGCACTGACCTTTCAAAAACAGTACAATATTGGGTTAGAAACTCTGTAATTGCGTCCTGTGTCCCCAGGTGATGACCTCTTCATCACTTCTCACTTTTTGTTAGCCTATGTGCATCATTCATTTATGTACCATGAACGCAGGTCACATTTTTGTCATTTTATTGAAAAGCATTTGCAAATACAGTACATGTAACCTATTAAAAAACAAAAAAGAGACAAAATGCAATATTGAGCATGTATAACAAGTGGTATTAAAATTAATTCCTTGTCATGAGATTTCTTTGGGGAGGAAAAATAAGTGTGAAACTCTTAGAAAAAGTCTAAGTAGAATAGGGTGATTGAAAACAAACGAGCAAAAATATGTGTATATACATTTAGATTTACACGTGTCCAATCCAATAGCCTACATTTTCAATAACACTAATCCTGAATTGTATTGTTTTTTAGTGACATGTTATTTATAACGCATTATAAACAATTAATGGTATAAAAACAATATATTGTTTAAGTGACTAGAGTTTTGTCAGCCTTCAAGAAACCAATGTCAAGCCACTGTCAAACTGTCATGTTGTTTCCTTGTGAAACTTGTCATTTGTAAGAGAACAGGGATTTAATTATTATGGAATTCTTTGTAATGAAAATAATTTAGTGAAATATAGTCTTATCTACAGTTTGATATTTATGCTATTCTGATTGGACCTCGAAGAACGGAGCACAGGGTGTGATATATTAATAACATACAAAAAGGAAGGCATGGTGTGTTGTTGATTTTTTTTTTTTACATCAACACCAAACATCACTTCTCGTTTTCAAGTGATTACAGCTATATACATCATTTTTGTACAAATACATTTCATATCTGGCTCAGAATAGTTTAAGACTTGTGGCTGTCTTTTAGGCCATTCATAATGCGTGAAAAGACATGCAGAATACACAAAGAGTTCTAAATCTAATGTTGAACAAATCCAGTATTTATGGAAATATAGGCCTATACAGTATTTTCTGGAAATGTAGGCTTATACAGTATTTCATGTGAATCTTGAATTTGTCTCAATATATTGTTTTTTTGATAAGGTCTTTCATTTCATTGAGATGCAAAAGTCCAGCTTATGCATTATTACTACAAATTATTTATTATTTCATTCTTTTTTTAAATGATACTGAGCCCTTTTAATTGCACTGCATAAAAGTTCAATTACTATTACATATTTTAACAACAGAGTACATCATATTAATAGTTTTCCTGTTCTAAATTTGATTAAAAGTCTAAACACAATTTCACAGGTAATTGCCAATGAACTCATAGTCTATCTAATATTGGAGATATTTAATAATCTGGAGATATTTTAGTGGTCCTCCTTCAACATGCCTTCATAACCAGGAATAAAACCCTGCTCTTTTTCACAATTGAATTGACATAATGCTGACATGGAACGTTACGGTGTTCTGCAGTCAGTTGTATGACCTTCCAGGAGGTTATAACAGGCTTTATGTCATTCTTATGAAGTGTCATGAAAGTATTATGGCAATACATTTAAACTTGTTCTCACAACAGTAACTGACACAACTCTGCTTATAGTAGTAGACCTCAAACTGATTGAATGCTTTTGCCACAATTCAACTATTTGCTCATAATCCACCACTAAAAGAGCAAAAGGAACTTAAAAGAAAAGCATCACTATGACTTACTATGGCACTTAAACCTTTGGTTACTTTAGTATTGATGTCAGACTAAAAAAAGATGAAGATTTGTCAACAACAATAACAGTTACATTGTCTAACAAACAAACAACAATGCTCAATCGTACAGTACTAATAACAAAAAACAAAGGGGGGAGAAAATGAAGAAAAAAAATGGCTAAAATACTGGTAACTGGTTAATTAGCGGATTCCTAATACTGTTAAAGTTCACTTTAATCGTTACAATAATACATTGAGGTTTGTTTTGTATGCTATAGATTTTAAAAGGCAGGTGATGAGTCCCCGGTGATTGAAATGATTTACTGAACACTTCATATAGGAAAATCTGTCAAAAGCTGTATATCAATATTACTCAAGCACCAAAAATACCAAACTTTTCACAAATAAAAGTCATGTCTACATTGATAAAGAAAATTGTGAATGTGACACTTGAGGCAACATAAGAGTTCCTCTCTCCGAAAAAAAACGTGATTAAGAATGATTATAGTGATAATAAAAAAACAAATGCAAGAAAACAATGGTGCAGCGAATGAGCATACAGTATGCCAGCAAATGAGGAGCATTCATTGGCTGAGCCATGGGTAGAGGGGGTGGGGTCCTTGTTGAGTCTCTGGAAGCACATTCGCTTGTCCAACTCCTAGTGGCGGGATTCTCTGGTAGCTCATTCGCTGTCTAGTTCCTTGTGGGGTGACGGGGGGCTGTCCCGCGTGGGCAGGAGATCATAGTGACAGGGGATGTGGCTGTTTTTTGGTAGGTCGTACGGGTCCTGGCCAAAGGGGCCGTGACCGTTGCTGTTCCCAGGTGAGTGGATGGCGTTGACAGTGGGTTCTTGAAATGCAAGCATTTTCAGATACTGTTAGCAACATAGCAATGACACAATTTTTTTCAAACTTTGGGAATATTAATTTAATTTGAATTTGTCTAACAGTATCACCCCCTCCCACATTTTTTTTTACCAGACAGTGGTAAATGGTCATAATGGATAGGTATAGGCTAAAAATAAGATAAACAAAAATCCTACTGTTCCTCACCGACTTCGTAGACATTCTTATTTGTGGGACTGGTGTTGTTGATTTCAGCATAGGGCGAGTCTCGCCGTGCGGGTGACTTCATCTCAACGTAGCCGCACTCTACTTTGGGCATCAGGAGGGGTGGGTCCTTGATGGTGGCGTAGGGATTCTCTGAGCTGTTGAGGGAGCAGGAGCTGGCGTGATAGGGCGTTCCCTTCACCAGGTCTGAGTGACAGAGAAAAAGTCAGATACGAAATTCAAACTGACCAACCTGTGTTTTATTATATAGAGTATATGATATACAGCAGGGGTGTCAAACTCAAATACCCAGTGGGCCAAAATGTAAAGCCTGAACAAAGTCACGGGCCAACATTGAACAAATTAACCTTTTAATATGGACCCAAACGAGTTTTGCTTTAACATTGAATATGGAACAAGCATCGCTTATTACCATACAATATATAATTTAATAGTGGAGACATGCAAAATCGAATTTCAAATGAAAAAACACATCAATGGCATTCATTTATTAAATAAATAAAATTTAAATAAAAATTGTATGCCTCTTTTCTATTTGCAGCCTTCTGATTTAAATACCAAAATAAACTTTTTCCACTGGCTAATAATTTTACAAATAAAATGATAATAAATCAATCAACCATTCAAGCCCATGCCTTGTAGCAAGAAAAAGTGCATAAAGAAAACGTTAATTATTGCACACTGGTCTAATCTGATGTGCCCAAGCCAGATACCTGGCATCTCTTCTTGGATGCTAGTTCATCAATGTCTGGGCTCAAGCTCTGAGCTGAAGAAATCCTCAGTATCGAGCGAAGATGTTCATCAGTCAGACGTCTCCTGTGAGTTGTTTTGGTCATCTTCATCGAGGAGAAAAGTTGCTCGCATAGATAAGTGCTGCCGAACATGGAGAGCATCTGAGCAGCTTGGGTGCGGAGCTGAGGCATTGTGTCAGGGATGAACCGTGGAAACTGTGCGGCGCCCACAGCATCATACTTTGACTTCAGCGTGTCGTTGCACTGGAGTTCAATCAGCTCCATTTGGATGTTGGTTGGTGCATTTTCCACATCAACTGCGAAGGGATTACTAAGCAGTTCAAACTTGCATTTCTGGGCATCGAAGTCGGCAAATCGCCGGCTAAACTCAGCGGCGAGAACACTGAGTTTTTCAGCAAACTGTGCGCATGGGAACACGGCGGTAGAGATCTGCGCTTTTATGGATTGGCAGCAGGGAAAATGGCAAGGGTTTCCTTGCAGCATCTGATTCTCCCACAGGCACAGTTTAGTTTTGAAGGCCCTCACTGCAGCGTACATGTCTGTGATGATGCGCCCCCGCCCCTGAAGCTGCAGGTTCAGCGCATCGAGATGGCTCGAGATGTCACAGAGAAAGGCCAGCTCACACAGGAACTTTTGCTCCCGGAGCTCTGCTGTATCCTTCCCTTTGGTTTCCAGGAATTGACATATTTCCTCACGCAGCTCGAAACATCTGTTCAGTACTTTTCCTCTGCTTAGCCATCTCACATCTGTGTGATACGGCACGTCTGCGTATTCCGAACCACACTCCTCCAGAAAAGATTTAAACTGGCGGTGATTTAGACCTTTGGCTCTTATAAAGTTAAGTGGTAAACAGTTAGCTCACCTGCACAGTTCTCTTCCCGCATCTTCTCCCGAACCATGCCCACCAGTCCACTCTTTTTACCGCACATCGCTGGCGCACCATCTGTCGTTAATCCAACGAGTTTATCCCACGGCAGCTTTATTTCAGTTACACATTTGGAAACCTCCTCAAAGATTTCCTTTCCTGTGGTTGTGCCATGCATTGATTTGAATCCTAATAGCTCCTCCGTAACACACAGATTTGAGTCCACTCCACGGATGAAGACTGACAGCTGAGCAGTATCAGATGCGTCGCAGCTCTCATCCACAGCGAGGGAGAACGCAACAAAATCTTTTCCCTTTTCCATCAGCTGGTCATACAGATTGGTGGCAAGATCACATGTGCGATCAGCTACTGTGTTCCTGCTCAGGCTCACGTTTGAAAATGCTTGTTTTTTCTCTGGGCATACGAGGTCACAAACCTTCATCATGCACTTTTTCATGAACTCTCCCTCATTAAAGGGCCGGGCTGATTTTGCGATTTCTGCTGCCACTATATAACTAGCCTTTACAGCAGCCTCGCTTTGTGATGTGGCTTTTTTAAACATATTCTGTTGTGAAACTTCTTTTCATCTCCTCTACTTTCTGGCTCCTTTGAGTCATGTCCAGGTCCTTGTATTTGTCATGGTGTTTCGTTTCATAGTGTCGTCTAATGTTGTACTCCTTACTTACAGCCACGTTGACTCCACAAACAAGACAAACAGGTTTGTCTTTTACATATGTAAACAGATATTCTGCCTCCCACTTGTCCAGAAAGCTCCTGTTTTCTGCCTTTCTTTTCGCCATTTTTGGGAAGGGTTAGCTCGCTGACAGTTGTAGCGTCTATGTTGCTATGACTACTGTCACAGAGGAGAGAGCGTTTCTGGGTCCTGTCCTGATTGGCGCGCGAAAACAGCAGAGCATTATGGGATTCGTAGTATTAGTGGTGAATGCGCTGTATAATACCGGCGGGCCAGCTCTAGTAGTAATTTGGTATTGTCTCGCGGGCCAAATATAATTACCCCGCGGGCCAAATTTGGCCCACGGGCCAGAGTTTGACACCCATGATATACAGTAATAAGAGCCTACCTCTCAGGGATTTCCCCATGTATCGTCGGTCCACTCCGTAAGCTCCTGGTACAATAAAGAATGATATGAAAAATATATAAGTACATTATAATGATACGTACAGCATTAAAACCACTCACTTTAAAATAAGTGTGAAATATGTTTGTCTGTCTGTGTGTGTGTATAGTGTCCTGGTGTGTGTGATCTCACCCAGCTCGTTAAAGCAGCCCCCCTGTTTCCAGTCGGCAGGCAGGGTTCCAGTGTGGTCCGCTATGGGAAGCCTCTTCCTCTGGTCCACGTTCTTCAGGTTCACAAACAACTGGTTGTTCTTAGCCTTAAGTACATCCCAGAACACCATGGTTATGGTAATGATCCAGGCTTTTAACACTTTATATGGAATTACTGATCATTATTGTTAGCTGTATGCTTTTGTTGTGAAAAAATACTATTACCTTCATATATACAGTACCATAAGTATCAGTATGCAAGTTTCAAGATTTTTTATTGTCATGTGCTGTGCAGTTTTTTATATGAAGTACAGTGAAATGCCTGTCTTACTTGCTCTTTCTCAACAATGCAGTAATACTGTATCTTATGTAGCCCTTTCCTGTAGTCAATGACCAAAAGTGATCTCTTTGGCCTCATGGGTGAAATGTTATTAATCTTTTTCATAATTTTTATTTATTTATTTATTTTTATTTTACCTTTATTTAACCAGGTAGGCAAGTTGAGAACAAGTTCTCATTTACAATTGCGACCTGGCCAAGATAAAGCAAAGCAGTTCGACAGATAAAACGACACAGAGTTACACATGGAGTAAAAACAAACATACAGTCAATAATGCAGTATAAACAAGTCTATATACAATGTGAGCAAATGAGGTGAGAAGGGAGGTAAAGGCAAAAAAAGGCCATGATGGCAAAGTAAATACAATATAGCAAGTAAAATACTGGAATGGTAGTTTTGCAATGGAAGAATGTGCAAAGTAGAAATAAAAAATAATGGGGTGCAAAGGAGCAAAATAAATAAATAAATAAAAATTAAATACAGTTGGGAAAGAGGTAGTTGTTTGGGCTAAATTATAGGTGGGCTATGTACAGGTGCAGTAATCTGCGAGCTGCTCTGACAGTTGGTGCTTAAAGCTAGTGAGGGAGATAAGTGTTTCCAGTTTCAGAGATTTTTGTAGTTCGTTCCAGTCATTGGCAGCAGAGAACTGGAAGGAGAGGCGGCCAAAGAAAGAATTGGTTTTGGGGGTGACTAGAGAGATATACCTGCTGGAGCGTGTGCTACAGGTGGGAGATGCTATGGTGACCAGCGAGCTGAGATAAGGGGGGACTTTACCTAGCAGGGTCTTGTAGATGACATGGAGCCAGTGGGTTTGGCGACGAGTATGAAGCGAGGGCCAGCCAACGAGAGCGTACAGGTCGCAATGGTGGGTAGTATATGGGGCTTTGGTGATAAAACGGATTGCACTGTGATAGACTGCATCCAATTTGTTGAGTAGGGTATTGGAGGCTATTTTGTAAATGACATCGCCAAAGTCGAGGATTGGTAGGATGGTCAGTTTTACAAGGGTATGTTTGGCAGCATGAGTGAAGGATGCTTTGTTGCGAAATAGGAAGCCAATTCTAGATTTAACTTTGGATTGGAATTAATAAATATACTTCTAATATACTTCTAATATACTTCTAATATACAAAGAAAATACAGTGTTTCTATGTCAAACAGTTTTGTTATATTTCAGTCTTCTGTGATGTATATCAAGTGTAATATTGGGATGCAAACTCAAAATTGAATATATTTCAACTCTATATCTGACACAGTACAGGTGTTTTCTTTTCATAAGCCCATAACCATGTGTGTGAAGTATATACTTTTGTTTCATAGTAGATTTGTTTAAGGTACCAAGACTGTGGCCCTGATTCAGCCCACAGCAGTAAAAGGTTTTAAAGTTGGAAAAACAACTATCATCTCTATGATTCCATCAAATAACATCGAAAATCTATGTATTTTTTACCTAGCGCTTTTCACACCTCATGAAAATGTAGTTCAATAGGGAGGGTTTGTAAATGGTATACTAATGGAATTGGCAAACTCAGTACACAGTTAAATGTCAAATTTACCATCAAGCTAAGCTCTTTATCACAAGTCCATTAAAAAGGGGTCTTACCTTTCCGTAGGGTAGGTTGTTGACATGTGGGGGACTAGTGCACTGGGTCAGAGTGTGGTAACTGGGGTTAGAGAAGTAGTTGCTGTTGGGATGTCTGTTGGGATGTCTGGGTGTCTGACTCGTTTGTGGGTGCGCTGCATCTGAAAGACCGAGATAGACTGCTTACTTAAGTCAGACCTAAAAACCATTTCATCACATGTATAGCCACATTAGAATACATGCTAGTAAGGGGAAGTGGCTATTCATTTCTGTTGCAACTGCAGTAGGAATTTGAAAAAAAAAGGCTATTTTAAATGTGAACTGAGCAGGGACAAAAAAATATTTTCACAGTACTGTCATAGTGATATAACTTGACCACAGGATAAAAGTATATGCAACTGAATTGAAAATATAGATAAAAGATGAGGCTATAGTACCGCCAAATCACTAGGGCAATGGTGCCTATGCTTACCGGCGATGGCGTAGTCGACGGCGACGCGGATGGTGGGTGTGTAGGTGACAGCAGGCATAGTGGTCTCCTTGCCCTTCTGCTTCTTCCTGTACACAATGAAGAGGAGGAGAAGGAACAGCACCAACAACACCAGGATGATGATGCCCGCAATGACGCCGATCTGGTAGGAGTCCACAGGCACTGCAGCGCTAGTCAGGCTGTTGGAGTTTCCCACGATCACCACCCCAGCTATGGAAGAAGGATTATGTTAGGTCTAGGAGATATTCAATTCAACTAACTCAACTTTATTCATCCCCTCAGAAGCTATTGTTAGAGTGCAGGTGCCCTAATGCTACTTATCTTACTCTTACAGATTTGCAAGGGGACACTAACAAGGGCCTAGTGGTAGGGGCTAAGGATCAGTTTGGTATTGGGCCAGTATATTGATATTGTTCTTTGAGCAGCAATTACGTGTCTGAGTCTGATCCCAAAGGTGCCAGGTTTGAATCACGCCTCGGGACCTTGCACCACCAAATAAACACCACATTGGTGTCAGCAGTAGGATTCAAAACCATCTTATCAGTGCCAGGTTTGTTCTAATATGTAACGGTCTTCACCTTGGTCACACCTCACCCCCTTCCAGCCGGGGTTGCAGTAGCAAGTACCCGTCATGTGGTCACAGGTGGAGTTGTTCAGACAGTCGCAAACCTGACGACAGCCGTAACCATAGGAACCAGGGGGGCATTCTGGGAGCAAGCAAGGTAATCGACAAGCATATTACAATCAACGTTACTCATTTATTCTTTAACCATGCATTACTGATGTACAACACTGTACAGGAGAACTTGTCATGCTTCTCTGAGTTGGAGTCAACATCACTACAATGCCAGTTCATTTAGGAGAATAATTTTAACATTGAGAGACAACTATTTACATTATGAGTATATTTCAATAGCATGATTTTGACCCCAGCTCTCATTCCTATCATGTGTATCCTGTGTTCTGTAGTTATTCTGATGATACATAAACTCACTTTGCTCACAGTGGCGTCCCATGAAGCCGGTCCGGCAGGTACAATGGCCAGAGATGTGGTCACAGTCAGCTCCGTTCTTACATTGGCAGGTCTGGGAACAGTCCTTACCATAGAAGCCCAATGGACAGCCTGCAATGGATTCATATACTATCAGTCTTAGGTCAGCATTTGATTGAAGTGTGGTCACATACAGCCTGTTATGAAATATATTTTTTACACAGGATCTAAATACAAAGTTTTATGACAGAGTGTCATGATGAGGTGGGCAGTGCTAGATGGGGTGTGTACTTGTGTGTGTGTGTGACTCACGTTGTGTACAGTAGAGGCCCGTCCAGCCCGGGGTACACTTGCACTCCCCGTCATAGGCACTGCAGTAGGCCCCGTTGTGACAGTTACATGTGTGGATACAGTTGGGCCCCCACTGACCAGGGGGACAAGCTGAAAGACAAGGACAACAACCACAGTATGAGCCTGGGGATGATGTTACAGTACACTAAACTATGTTTACAGAACACACTATACAGAGTGGGGATTGAAAGCAGCAATAATTCTGGTTTTACTTCCTCTTTATTCAGTAACTAATCTATAATTGGGAAAACCAGGTGGTGTGAACTGTCTTGCTAACCAATGACAATATTTGAGCCACTGAGCAACGAAGAACCAGGACGAATAGAAAACCAGCGGACCCTAGGCATTAAAAAGACATCTCCTGAACCAAAAAGACATCTCCTGAACTTGTGCTCATAGGTTAAGGACTAGGAATGACCCACAGAAGTATTTATATGGGCTGAAAATCCATGTATCATGAACCAACACCAGAGGGAGCCATAGTACATCAATCCCCAGACTGTTAGCCACACTACTACACCCAATAGTGCCCTATTACAAACAGAAAATGTTCTCCCTCAGAATGTCTTCCCAGGAATTCGTCCTGGAAAGTCCATGATGTAACATTATGCTGGGGGAAAGTTATCGGGCTACACGAGAGGTCGGCGTCAATACTACTCGACACTCAGAATGCGAAGCATGTCGCCACACATCTGTGATGATGAGGCAGCCCATGCAGGGTATCCCAGGGTCCTTTAAGATTGTGATGAGTTAGGGGGTCATGCAGAGATCAATAGGGGTCATGAGAGTTCAAAAGGGGTCACGGAGGTCTCCTCACTTGGCAGTAACGTGAGCCAGGCCGAGGGGCTAGCAAATGTCAGCGCCTTAGATAATGGTGTCAGAGACCGGTAAATCTAATGTGGAGAGTGTCTCGCTCAAAACACGTTCAGAGTCAAGGGTCGCAGTAAGTAGCACCTGTGGTCTGTCTTAATGGGCATTAATGGAGCTAGGAAGACTAGTGAAGCTGACGAGGGGCTTGTCAAGTAGATTAGCAGAGATGGTAAATGTGTACAAAATGGAAGTGTTTTTGGTGTAATTAATCTAATGGTTTTGTAATTTGAGTTGTTTTGCTAAATTTAATCATTTTCTGTTATACAAAATTATGACTTTCAGGACTTCTGACATGACTTGGTAGAACAAAGCAGGGAAATACTGGATTATGATATGTTCTTTAGCATGGAATGTTATCCAGATTCTAAGGATAGGATATACAATACGTTCAACATATTCTGACATATTCTACCAATCCTAAGAAACAAACCTAATCCACAAAAGAAACAAGTTAATGTCAGTTCCATATTAAATCTCAGAAAACAATAGGATATCTCTCCAATATTGAATTTCAACTAATTTGCTGAATTGACCTAACTAAATAAGATGAACTTTACCACTCTGGGGATGCAGATAGACAGGGTCACACAGGCTTTTTACAAGACATTTCTGTGCCGAAACCGAGCCAAGCCAAGCTGTAACGAGCTGAGGTGGATGGTTACACATCCTGTATAGTTTCTTCAACAATGCTTAAAGGACATTATGAGGAAACGTGAACCAGGTTGGTTCAGAATGGCACAATAGTGTGAAAAGTCATTTGAGAGTTCTCACGTTGTGAACAGTCGCTTCCAATCCAGCCGGGGTAACACTGGCACGAGCCGTCGATGGGGTTACAGGTTCCGTTGTTGGTACAGGTGCACCCCCACGCACAGTTCTTCCCAAACCTACCACTGGGGCACACTGGGGGAGGAGGGCAAGAGAGAGTGGGACAAAGAAGAGTCAATGGTATTTTTCATAGCGGAGAGTTACGCCATATAACATTCATGAATAACTCTTGTGGCAATGTTTTCATATCACTATAATACACATTAATTATCCCGGTCTATCAGGTAAGTAGCCTTATGAAGGAAATAATTAATTAAAAAGCTAATTTATGGAAATTACTTGGATAAAGCACTTGGACACAGTATAGCATGTACTGAAAAAGGTGTCATACAAGGTTATGTTTGAGTGTCATACCGGGTAACACTCACCTTCGTTACAGAGGGCTCCCTTGAACCCTGGGAGGCAGTCACACTGGCCAGAGACATGGTGGCAAGGTCCAATGCTGTGGACACACTGGGGACAGGCCTGGCTGCAGCGGTGGCCATAGTAGCCTGGTGAACAGACTGGAAGGACAGGTTGAGAATAATGAGTCAGACTTAAGAGTGAGACACATACTGACTTGAGATATTCACATACTGAATGTAACTGTAGTATGAATCACGCATTGATGTCAATGGAAGGATTTAGGACATTTCTAGTACAAAATGGTTGCTGCATATCACCAAGCTGGGTGCCAGGTGGACAGGGTGAGTTACCCCTCTATCGGGTTGCAAAATTACAGTAACTTCACAAGATTCCCAGGTTTTCCAGAAATCCCGGTTGGAAGATTACCAGAATATCGTAAAAATAAGCAGGAACTCCAGGAATCCACCAACCAGCATTTCTGGAAAACCTGGACATTTTGGGAACATATTTATAAGTGCTATATTTACACTGAGTGTACAAAACATTAGGAACACCTTCCTAATATTGAGTTGCACCTCCTTTTGCCCTCAGAACAGCCTCAATTTGCCGGGGCATGGACTCTACAAGGTGTGGAAAGCATTCTACAGGGATGCTGGCTCATGCTGACTCCAATGCTTCCCACAGTTGTGTCAAGTTGGCTGAATGTCCTTTGGGTGGTGGACCATTCTTGATACACATGGGAAACTGTTGTGCATGAATAACCAAGCAGCGCTCCAGTTCTTGACACACTCAAACTGGTGCGCCTGGCACCTACTACCATACCCTGTTCAAAGGCACTTATATCTTTTGTCTTGCCCATTCACCCTCTGAATGGCACACATATACAATCCATGTCTCAATTGTCTCAAGCCTTAAAAATCCTTCTTTAACCTGTCTCCTCCTCTTCATCTACACTGATTGAAGTGGATTTAACAAGTGACATCAATAAGGGATCATAGCTTTCACCTTGATTCAACTGGTCAGTTTATGTCATGGAAAGAGCAATGTTTTCCTAATGTTTTGTACACTCAGTATATATACAGTACCAGTCAAAAGTTTGGACACACCTACTCATTCAAGGGTTTTTCTTAATTTTTTTACTATTTTCTACATTGTAGAATAATACCAACCAATAATCACACCAACTCCTCCATACATACTTCACGATGGGAACCAAACATGCGGAGATCAGACGTTTACTTACTCTGCGTCTCACATAGACATGGAGGTTGGAAACAAAAATCTCAAATTTGGACTCATCAGACCAACGGACAGATTTCCACCGGTTTCGTGTTTCTTGGCCCAAGCAAGTCTCTTCTTCTTAATTGTGTCCTTTAGTAGTGGTTTCTTTGCAGCAATTCGACCATGAAGGCCTGATTCACACAGTCACGCAGTGTATGTTACTTGAACTCTGTGATGCATTTATTTGCCTGCAATCTGAGTTGCAGTTAACTCTAATGAACTTATCTTCTGCAGCAGAGGTAACTCTGGGTCTTCGTTTCCTGTGGCGGTCCTCATGAGAGACAGGTAACTCTAATGAACTTATCTTCTGCAGCAGAGGTAACTCTGGGTCTTCGTTTCCTGTGGCGGTCCTCATGAGAGACAGGTAACTCTAATGAACTTATCTTCTGCAGCAGAGGTAACTCTGGGTCTTCGTTTCCTGTGGCGGTCCTCATGAGAGACAGGTAACTCTAACGAACTTATCTTCTGCAGCAGAGGTAACTCTGGGTCTTCGTTTCCTGTGGCGGTCCTCATGAGAGACAGGTAACTCTAATGAACTTATCTTCTGCAGCAGAGGTAACTCTGGGTCTTCGTTTCCTGTGGCGGTCCTCATGAGAGACAGGTAACTCTAATGAACTTATCTTCTGCAGCAGAGGTAACTCTGGGTCTTCGTTTCCTGTGGCGGTCCTCATGAGAGACAGGTAACTCTAATGAACTTATCTTCTGCAGCAGAGGTAACTCTGGGTCTTCGTTTCCTGTGGCGTTTTTTTTGCAACTGTACTTGAAACTTTCAAAGTTCTTGACATTTTCCAGATTGACTGAGCTTCATGTCTTAAAGTAATGATGGACTGTCGTTTCCTTTGCTTATTTGAGCTGTTCTTGTCATAATGCGGACTTGGTCTTTTACCAAATCTTCTGTATACCACCCTGTACTCCACAAATGAACTTTTAACAAGACACACCTGTTAATTGGAATGCATTTCAGGTGACTACCTCATGAAGCTGGTTGCAAAGTTGTTATCAAGGCAAAGGGTGGCTACTTTGAAGAATCTAAAATATATTTTGATTTAAAACTTTTTTGGTTACTCCATGATTCCATATCTGTTATTTCATAGTTTTGGTGTCTTCACTATTATTCTACAATGTACAAACTTCCAAACTTCTGACTGGTACTATATGTTTATAATAATAATACTAATAATTTGGCTTATCTTTGTCCTATTTCAGACTTGTACAAGTGTGTAATATAGCCATGTGTGAATTGTTTTTTGCACATACCAACTCCCCCTTTGACACCTTCTGAGAGTGGGGTCATGGCCAGGGTCAAACTTGTCCTTTGATAAGTTGTGAAACGTTCTATATAAATCCCACACAATCAGATACAATATGAGCCATTAACACAATAATTGGTCAGATATGAAATACTCACTGCGCTGGCAGGTGGTTCCCCGAAACCCAGGCGCACACTCACAGGTGCCCTCATCAGGAGAACAGGAGGCCCCGTTCTTACAGTTGCAAGGGAGGGAACAGTTTGGCCCCCAGCGGCCCTCGGCACACACACTGTCACAGTGGATACCTGGAAACACACACACTGTCACAGTGGATACCTGGGAACACACTTTCACAGTGGATACCTCGGAACACACACACCGTCACAGTGGATACCTGGGAACACAAACAACGTAGGGCTCACGCAAACAAGTCCACACAGGTCTGTCTCCCATTGACGTCAAGGCAATGCATCGCAGTGCTAGAGGCGTCACTACAGACCCGGGTTTGATTCCAGGCTATGTCGCAGCAGGGAGACCCATAAGGCAGTGGGGAGACCCATGAGGCGGCGCACAATTGGCCCAGTGTCGTCTAGGTTAGGGGAGGGTTTGGCCGGCCAGGAGGTCTTGTCCCGCCACGCTCTAGCGACTTGTGGCAGCCCGGGCGCATGCACACTGACTTCGGTCGCCAGTGTTTCCGGGGAACAGTGTTTCCTCTGACACATTGGTGCGGCTGGCTTCCGGGTTAAGAAGCAGTGCGGCTTGGTAGGGTCATGTTTCAGAGGACACATGGCTCTTGACCTTTACCTCTCCCGAGTCCATATGGGAGTTGCAGTGACGAGACAAGACTGTAACTACCAATTGGATATTACGAAATTATAAATAATACAAAATAATGATTTGCTGTATTTGTGGGAAAGTCCAAGTTGCCTGTGTTTATCTCAACTCTGAATCAGAGAACATATATAAAGCCTTCATATACTATAAGAATTTGGGTCTGACTTAGGTGTTGTTAAGAAATTGTAAGGCCATCAAAAAATATATGGAAGGAGGGAGGGCTGTTCAACTCCTGGTCTAAGTACGGGTGGCTGGTAGTAGGGACGGGTGTGACAGCTAGGAGGGGCCTCACTATCTTCCTGGTGGGTGTGAGCTGGAGAGGGGGTGTTGGGATGGGATGGTCAGCTGTATGGGGAGGGAAATGGGTACTTAAGGTCTTCCACAACCTTTTTTGTGCCTGTGACCCACCACATAAGCGAAGCTCATGTTTCTAGCATTAACCCAGTCTTTAACTGCAAATGGGACTTTACCCATTGTTGATGAGTCACTGGTCTCTTATCTTACTGTTTATTTCTATCCAGTTGCATAGCAACTTTACCCCTACCTATATGTGCATATCTATATCAATTACCTTGTAACTGAACATCGACTCGGTACTGGTACCCCGTGTATATAGCCAAGTTATCGTTACTAATTTTGTATTTATTCCTTGTCTGATTTTTTTTCTCATGAAATTAAACATGTTTTTTTCTGCATTGTAAGAATGTTTTGGATATTCAATAATAAAAAAATAAAAAGGGTCGTAAGTAAGCATTTCACTGTTAGTCTACACCTGTTGTTAACAACGCATTTGACAAATAAAATGTGATTTGAGTTGACAATGGCAGCATCACTATAGATAGCATCACTATAGGTAGCATCACTATAGGTAGCATCACTATAGGTAGCATCACTATAGGTAGCATCACTATAGGTAGCATCACTATAGGTAGCATCACTATAGGTAGCATCACTATAGGTAGCAACACTATAGGTAGCATCACTATAGGTAGCATCACTATAGGTAGCATCACTATAGGTAGCATCACTATAGGTAGCATCACTATAGGTAGCATCACTATAGGTAGCATCACTATAGGTAGCATCACTATAGGTAGCATCACTATAGGTAGCAACACTATAGGTAGCATCACTATAGGTAGCATCACTATAGGTAGCATCACTATAGGTAGCATCACTATAGGTAGCATCACTATAGGTAGCATCACTATAGGTAGCATCAGTATCAGTTGGACAACACATAGCATACAAGGGTGAGGGTTAACTAACTCTACACTATAGCCCAAGGTTCTATTCATTCACACAATCACACCGTAGCAAAACATTTTGCAATAGAAAACAAAAACAATTTCAGTCCCTTTTCTTCCATTTAAGCGCCTAATGAATACGACCCAGCTGAAGAAGGCTTGGTATTGTAAATCTGCTAATTACAGGGATTGATTTCCAGATTGCTGCAGGGTTTAATACCAGACGGAAGCCTCTTAAAGGAAAACTCCACCCAATAACTATCTTTTGGCATTTGTTTCATTAGTCCATTGTTGGCATAGTCCCAAATTGTTTTGCTTCTCAGCAATCAAGTTTTCAAGACGTATAACTTTCAAAATACAGAAATCATCCCTGTATGATGCATTTTGCATCATATGACATAAAATGCATCATACGGGGATGGTTTCTGTCAATACCATCTTACTGGCAAAGCTCCACACACAAACACAATACTACTAGGGTCTCCAATGCAGCATCTTTCCATTTGTGATGTATTACATTTACCAAATGTGGCTATTTGATTGGACTAGGGCCCTCAGTCTTTCCCAAACAAGTGCCCTGACAAGGAAATCATCTGGGCATTAGTTGTAGGCTATAATAAGGCCCAGTCTTGGTAACGTCTCATTGTTTTTTAGTAAACAGAGGTAGCACACCTGAAGTAATGTTAAATCATAGGCTTAGCAAAAAGTGAAGTAGAAAGGGTGAAAGGACTCCCACACACTGTGCACTCTACTTGCAAATAGAAATTCAAGTGTAATGTTTTGGTCACATACATGTAGTAGACCTCAGTCGTTCAATTTCCCAAACAACATCTACAAGTGAATTGCTCTAATGGTTTATTAACATTAAGCCTGTCAAGAAAACATGACATCTTTGTACCCTATCAAACTTCAAACTCTTTTGATGGTCTACATTACTTTCTATTTTGGATGGTGACACAGAAGCAGCCCTGTGCCAAATGAGTAATATGATTCAATTTGCCAGCAATTTGTCCGCAAGTCGTTTTAACCTGCATTACAATGCTTCTCACATTCTCTGTCTCTATCGAGCAAGCCATTTTAAAGCAGAAAAAAACACACCAAGATTTTTATCTCTAGGACTTAGCAGGAATGACACTAAGTTAACTTTTTCCTCCTGAGAACATGAAATAGAAAGGTGAGACAAACAATACGGCCCTTTGTTATTGTCCAAGGGGATTGGTTTCAGACTATGACAATATGGGCCATACAAGAGCAGCACACAAGACTGTCTGGGCACTGTGCCCCTTGGTGGATAAAGAGAATGCTTCAATGGGGAGATTGGACACTATAGAGTTTCCCAATTACATTGTCTTCCCCCCTGAATCACTTCAACAAAGGCATGGGCAAAGCATGATGAGCGTGTTTATGAAAAAAGAGACAGTTCTCAAACTTTTAAGTGTAAACGCATGTAATATGAGAGAGATATTAACTTGGAGTTGGCAGGACAAGCTGTGACAAAAAACTTGTTTTCTTCTGTTGGAAATTGAACCGTATCTGAGAACCAGGGAGTTCTCCCCCTCCTTCCTCCTCCCTGACTCACTCTGTTTTTTCTCACTCCCTCTGCCACCTCTCTCTTCCTCTCTCCGTCTTTTTGCCACCTCTCTCTTCGTCTCCCTCACATCTCTCTCTCTCTTCACTCTTTTCCTCTTACCCTTCCCTCTCTGTGTCAAAGGCTTTCTCCCCCTCTATGTTTCCCTTACCCCTCTTTTCTCATCTCCCTCTGTTTTCTCCCTCTTTCTCTCTCTAACTTTCTCCCACTCACTTTCTCTCTCCCTCCCTCCCCGCCTCTCTTTCTCCCTTTTCTCTCTCTATCTCTTTCTCTCTGGGTTGTTTTGATGCTCTCCCCTTTTCCTCTATCCCACCCCTCACTTTCTCTCCCTCTCTCTCTGGGATGTTTTGATGCTCAGGGGGTGATAGGCAACAGTGTGATGGAGTGCGGTGCCCAGGCTGGGGACAAAGGGCTCATTGAGGGGCTGTGTGCGCGTTGCTAGGCGATGGCGGAATGCTGGCGATAAATGTCCGGCTAAGTAGCTTGGAAGAAATGCGGCAGTTTTTAAAGGTCTGACATCAGTATGCTGTGTAGGTATGGACCTAAGCAAAACACGGGAGAAGAGAGGGAAAGAGAGGAGACTTACTGGTGACACAGTTTTTGGGCCATGCTTACAGGTCAAATCATCCAGAGGCAGGTGGTATAGTCGTACAACTACTTTTAACAGTGGTTTAAATTTGAGGCAAAGTCAATAAATATTCCCAGTAATTTTGGATTTGGATTGGATGGATGGGTGGGTGGATGGATGGGTGGATAGGATGAATGGACAGATAGATAATATTTTAAGCTAGAGGGTTCTACAGGTTAAGGCTCCAGACTCACCTGTCCATCCAGCAAGGCAGCGACAGTACCCCGTGGAGGGGTGGCACCCGTCGGCATGGCTACAGTCACAGCGCTCCCTACAGTCCATGCCATAGGTGCCATCCTGGAGAAAACCCAAAAGATGCCGTTTAGACTGATGTTTATTTTTTAATTGTAACTTTTTTTTTACCCCTTTTTCTCCCCAATTTCATGGTATTCAATTGGTAGTTACAGTCTTGTCCCATCGCTGCAACTCCCGAACAGACTAGGGAGAGGCGAAGGTTGAGAGCCGTGCGTCCTCCGCACTGCTTCTTGACACAATTCCCGCTTAACCCGGAAGCCAGCCGCACCAATGTGTCGGAGGAAACACCGCACACCTGGCGATCGTGTCAGCGTGCACTGCGCCCAGCCCGCCACAGGAGTTGCTAGAGCGCGATGGTACAAGAACATCCCTACCGGCCAAACCCTCCCCTAATCCGGACGACGCTGGGCCAATTGTGCGCCGCCCCATGGGTCTCCCGGTTGCGGCCGGCTGCGACCGAGCCTGGACTCGAACCAGGACCTCTAGTGGCACAGCCTTAGACCACTGAACCACTCGGGAGGCCATCGACTGATGTTTTGACAGATTCTGCATAGTCAACACACAGTATATTTGGTAAACGTTGTGCATGTACATTAGGCACCCTTTCCCAGTCTCAGTCTCAGTCCCAGTCTCAGTCTCAGTCCCAGTCTCAGTCCCAGTCTCAGTCCCAGTCCCAGTCTCAGTCTCAGTCTCAGTCTCAGTCTCAGTCTCAGTCTCAGTCTCAGTCTGGTCCTTCAGGTGCTTTGTCTACGCAAGTTTTTGTTTTGCAGCCTGATGTCTTTTCATTAATTTCAATCAACACTATCGGCACATTACGTTAGCGACTAAAACATTAGCTATTAAAATAAGATCCAACAATAATATCAAGGACCTAGATATCCAAGGCTTAAAAACAAAGGTGTCATTGTACGCTGATGATTCATATTCTCTTTTAAATCTACAATTTGGATCCCTCAACAGCCTCATAGAGGATCTAGATATTTTTTCTAACCTCTCTGGATTACGACCAAATTATAATAAGTGTACTATATTATTTATTGGATTACTAAAAAATACAACTTCTACATTACCGTGTTGGTATTCATCTCAAAACAATACAAATACAAATGTATTGTAGTGAGATAATTTCATTCTTTTGAGATGATAGAAAGTTAATAGAAAGTTGGCAAAAATAGATATGATCTTGCTACCTTGAAGAGGAAAATACCTGTCTATTTGTGGCAAAATTACTCTGATGAACTCTTTAGTCATATCCCAGTTTCTCTATTTGCATATGGCCTTGCCTACACCCAGAGACTTGTTTTTTAAATTATACGAGCAAAGAATATTACATTTGATTTGAAATGGCAAGCCAGACAAAATTAAACAGGCCTATTTATATAATGAATATGAATTCTGGGGCAGAAATGATTAAATATTAAAGCATTAGACCTCTCACTAAAGGCTTCAGTCATACAAAAGTTATACTTAAATTCAAACTGGTTCTCTAGCAGATTAGTAAGAATGTTTCACCCCTTGTTCAAGAATGACCTTTTCCCCTTTATTCAGATTACAACCTTAAACTTTCAGTTATTTGAAAATGAAATGAGCTCTAAAATATCACTATTTTTAAAACAAGCCAGAGAATTTGGTTGCAATTTCAGTTTAATCCACCTGAAAAGGCCGAACAAATATTATGGTTAAACTCAAATATACTAATTGATTAAAAATATATATTTTTGGACAAATGTTTAAAAAAGGTATTATCTTTGTAAATGATATCATAAATAGGACAGGTGGATTTATGTCACACATGCAGGAAACAAAAATATATTGAAATGTCTGCTCTACTCAAAAATACCAACTATTCGGAGCATTACTGCAATAATGGAAGAGGCAAGTGGAAAGGGGAGAAAGTAAGGAACTTGTCTGCATTAAAGACCAAAATTGGCTAAAGAAAACTGTGATAAATAAAAAAGTATGCCAGTTTCAATTAAGGACCAAAACACTTAGATTGTAAAATAGTTGGGAAGAGATTTTCGATAATTCCATGGCACATGGTTTATGAACTGATACACAAAACAACACTGGATTCAAAATGCAGAGTTTTTCAATTAAATGTATAATACAATCATTCTTGCAACCAATGTTATATATTATTTGACCCCTTTTTCATGGTATCCAATCTGTAGTTACAGTCCTGTCACTGTAACTCCCGTATGGACTCGGGAGAGGCGAAGGTCGAGAACCGTGCGTACTCCGAAACACAACCCAGCCAAGCCGCACTGCTTCTTGACACAACAACCACTTAACCCGGAAGCCAGCCGGAGTCACTGGCGCGCAATGGGACAGAAACATCCCTGCCAGCCAAACCCTCCCCTAACCCGGACAATGCTGGGTCAATTGTGCGCCACTGTCATGGCTGGCTGCGACAGAGCCGTAGACCACTGTGCTACTCGGGAGGCCCATCCAATAGAATGTTATATACAGTACAAGTCAAAAGTTTGGACACACTCATTCAGGTGTTTTTCTTTATTGTGCTTGATGTTCTTTTGCGACTGCACTTGAAGAAACTTTCAAAGTTCTTGAAATGTTCCAGGTTTACTGACCTTCATGTCTTAAAGTAATGATGGACTATCATTTCTCTTTGCTTATTTGAGCTGTTCAAGGCGCATCTGTTAATTTAAATGCATTCCAGGTGACTACCTCATGAAGCTGGTTGAGAGAATGCCAAGAGTGTGCAGAGCTGTCATCAAGGCAAAGGGTGGATACTTTGAAGAATCTCAAATCTAAAATATATTTTGATTTGTTTAACACTTTTTTTTGGTTACTACATGATTCCATATGTGTTATTTCATAGTTTTGATGTCTTCACTATTATTCTACAATGTAGAAAATAGTAAAAATAAAGAAAAATGAGTAGGGTCTGTCCAAACTTTTGACTTGTACTGTATATATAATATATATATTTACGAAAAAATATAGGGGATTGGAAATGATGCAGAAAATAAATGGTGTTGAAATCCGTTTAAGCAAACACTAGCTCACCCAGGACTACTCCTATGATTTGGTAAGCTTATTTTATGTGTGTTCAATAAATACTGTTTTCATCCTCACAAGATTAAACCAGTGTCCTGGAAAACTCCTGAAACTATGGACCTCGGAAGGCAAAACTGCCGATATGAATTATACTGTATGGTATTTCACACTGAGTACTGAGTACTTGTGATGCCTTCTATTAAGGGACACTAACATTAAACATCTGAGTGAAATATTTGTTATGTTTGATTCATTCCACATTTCACTGTATCAGTCTTAATTTGACCTCCTCCATCATCACCACCTTGTTTGAAACTACCATTAAACTGGTATATGGCTTTGTATGCAGATATAAGAACAAATCCTCTAGATTTGGAGCTTCTCGACGCCAAGCTATTGGGAAAAGAGTCTTAATCCACCAACTCCTGACTTCCTGAATGGCAAGTAGCTCTTGGAAGAGGGTGGATTTGCTAAATCATTACAGAAAGCTGTGGATCAAAGGACTAGCGCTTAGCATAGCATGTGACTGCTCAAGACTCCACCGCAAGTGCTAGAGCTGCAGTTTCTTCAAGGTAGCAATTGGCCACGAAACACACTTTCACAAGTTTCACATTTGCGAGTTTCCAATGCAAATTGGCTGTAAGAATGCTGCTCAAGTTCTATGGAGGTCAGAGTCAGTGTGATGCAGTTGTTCATTTGTAAATCGGGAGATGTCGGAAACAAAAAGTTAGCGCAAGAGGGGAGTGACCTGGGGAGTTCTGAGGTACTGGAAAAAAATCACCTTTATAATACATTTCATGGTATTTGCGTAGTGACATAGAGCAGTACAGTAGAGGCACTTGAAAAAGTTGCACACTTTGGGAACATTTTAAGTAGACTAGGGTCTGGGAAAAATGTGGCCTTTTCTAAACACATTTCATTCAATTCTATGTCATTTTACATGACTGGAGACTTTAGCAGAATCTTTTTTAATACAGCAGAAATGATGGAAATGACAGGCTACTTTGACACTGACAAACTGAGAATCTGAGATCAGTGAAAAGGACCTTGTCTTAGCTTTTCAGCAGGAGCCATTTGCTTTCCAACCTGTGTTTTCCCTCGATTGTATTTGAAATATTGAGAAAGGGCTGTTTTGTCTGCATTAAGTTTTTTCACTGACAGATTTGCTGTGAGTTCCCGACTGTTGGCAGATTTGCTGTGAGTTCCCGACTGTTGGCAGATTTGCTGTGAGTTCCCGACTGTTGGCAGATTTGCTGTGAGTTCCCGACTGTTGGCAGATTTGCTGTGAGTTCCCGACTGTTGGCAGATTTGCTGTGAGTTCCCGACTGTTGGCAGATTTGCTGTGAGTTCCCGACTGTTGGCAGATTTGCTGTGATTTCCTGACTGTTGGCAGATTTGCTGCGAGTTCCCGACTGTTGGCAGATTTGCTACGAGTTCCCGACTGTTGGCAGATTTGCTGTGAGTTCCCGACTGTTGGCAGATTTGCTGCGAGTTCCCGACTGTTGGCAGATTTTCTGCGAGTTCCCGACTGTTGGCAGTCCATAGTTAGGCTATTTAAAAACATAAGCTATTGATCTGTGGCTACATCATAGTTATTCTCATGGTGTAGTTGTCTATTCTGAATGATTTCATAACTTTGGCAAATGTATTTCAATTTATCAGGGGTGCTGCAGTTCCTTCAGAACCCTTCGTGCTGCTATGCTTCTATAAGTAAATAAAGGATGAAGTGCAACGTTGGAGAGATGAGAGTTGCAGGCTCATGTCTATCAGAAGAGAGAGAGATCATATAAAGTTAATCTAATTCTAGTTATGTGAGATACTGGTCCACTTCTCACACAGCCACGGCCAAGCGTTGGTCTCAAACTGGGTACAATGTTGCGAAAAACCATAAACCCGGTACGGCCCAACCCAAACTCTTAGAATATTAGGGCCGGGCTGAAAATCTACTAACGTTTTTTTGTGGGGGCAGGAGAATTAACGAAGAGGACACTCAAATGAACTTAGATTGCTTTAATTATAATTTTTACGTAGAAAAAAGTACATTATTTTAAATGCCACGAGAGGTACAGGATCCAAATAGGTACTAGAACAAAACATTCCAAAACGGAGAGGTGCCAGATTCTGTTCCGGCAGGATCAAGCTCAAATTAAGCACTGGTGTGATGTATATCTAACTGTGCATATTGTAGTTCACAGATCCCTATCAAAGCCAGCATTGTACGCAATGTATCTAGAGTGTTCTGTGGTTTGATCTTATCAAAGCTTTCACCACCTTTTTCTCAACTGAAATTAAATTGAAATAATAATATATATGCCTATTACGTTGTACACATTCATCATAATATTATAGGAAGATAATAAGAGTGTTATACCCTATAATGATGTCATCACTGTGCGACAGGGGCGGGTGGGGGGGACAACATCACTCACCTGGCAGTGGAGGTCACACCTCTCACCCCTCCAGCCGGGGGCACAGGTGCACTGTCCGTTGAGGGCGTTGCAGGCGCCCCCGTTACCACACATACAGGTGAGGTTACACCCCAGCCCCCATGTGCCACTGGGGCAGTTGATGGAGCAGTGCACTCCGTGCCAACCTGGAAGGGGGAGAAGACATTTTGAACATCAACATAGTTTAACAGAGGAGTAGTCAATTTCTCTCGAATGAACTAGTGTCTACAGTTATGTTTGTAAATCTTTAATTGAGAATATGAATTGGTCCCCAAAGAGTCGTACCCAAATGCCACTGCATAAGTAGAATGATCCAGCAGATCCACAAATTACAAATTAAGTTTTGCTTTCATATGCAAGTTAAGATTTCTACTGCAGTTCTACTGTATTTTTACTATATTCTACTGTATTCTACTGCATTTCTACTGTATTTCTACTGCTTTTTTACTTTATTCTACTGTATTTCTACTATATTCTGCTGTATTTCTACTGTATTTCTACTATATTATATTGTATTTCTACTGTATTTCTACTATATTATGCTGTATTTCTACTATATTCTGCTGTATTTCTACTGTATTTCTACTATATTATATTGTATTTCTACTGTATTTCTACTATATTCTATTGTATTTCTACTGTATTTCTACTGTATGTGCTCCTTGAATGGGCTAGCCTTACACACACAGAATTCCCTGGTGTAAGCAGCCTACCTGCTTTACAGGAGCAGGCTCCATCCACTGAAGAGCACTGTGCCCCGTTCTTACAGCCACACGTGGCAGAGCAGTTGATCCCGTGGGTCCCTGATGGGCAGGCTGTGGAACAGTCGGACCCCTGCAATGGAAATACTGTTAGCATTCCTGTACTATAGTTTAGTTGATTTTGTGTTATTCATCATACATGGTAAGTGGGTCGTGTTCAGGGAGGCATACCGTAGAAAACATTTCATAACATTTTCTCCTTATTGAACATGACCCAGGTAACATCACAATGGAATTACGAGTGAATACTGTCTGTTAGACAGTCTGTTAGAATGCTCAAGACTAAGTCAGTCCAATCCTTGGACCTTACAATTCCAAGTATACACCACCTTAATAAAGTCAACTGTTACTTCTTCAGAACACAATGTATAATCAATAATGTTATGAATGATTTAGGCTACTGTAGCATTATTAGACTGCACATGGAGTATATTACCACTCATTAGCCTTCATAACCTTTCACAGAGCCTTCCTAGACCCCTCATAGTGGCTTTACCTTGAAGCCAGGAGCGCAGATGCACTCCCCGGTCACGCTGTGGCAGTCGGCACCATTCTGGCATTGGCACACTTGCTGGCACGACTCGCCGAAGAAGCCGGGTGTACACGTCTCATTACAGTAGGTCCCCGACCAGCCAGGCTGGCACGAGCACTCGCCAGACATCGGGTGGCAGCTGGGCACAAAACAGGGAGACAAAAGAGGACAATGGACTGTCATTGATATCATCAGATAACTCTGTTGTGACATCTTGTCTGGACACCAAGTACGCCAACACTCAAATGTGAATCTAGCTAATAAACGACTAGCATATTAATAATGTATAAGACATTGTTTTATGTTTGTTTTGCCAAATTACTTTAGTGTCTTATTTATTTGGGTTGTGTTTACGCTTGGTAAGGTAATGTATTATCTTGCCTTACATTTTCCCTACAATTCTCTACCATTTCATTTCATTACTTTAATGAGGTGCTTGGCTGACACCTATCTGACTGTTCTGCATGGTTGATCAAATCTCATGTGAAATGAATGATCTCTTGAGTCACAACCAGGCGGCTTGCCTATAGTTTATTACATTATAAGATTATATGTGTTCCAATGTTGATCCTTGGCAAGCACTACTTTGACTGTAAATATCTAAGGAAAATAGAAGTACCCTATAGAGCATGGGAAAATGTAACAATACCGTATCATTGTAATAACAGAAAACAGTCAATGACCTTTTGACTTTTCACATGAAACCTCTGTATACCAAATCAAATATACTCTGTATACTGGGTTGAAACAACTAAACAAACTAAAGAGAGAACATGAAGTGTAAAGTGCCTTAAATGTGTAATATAAGGAAACCAAGGCATAGGAATACGTTCATTACATCTATACCTCTCACTTTACCCACATGTTCAAATAAAAAAACATATGGAAAAGCGCTGTATGTCATATATGTAAGAGTGTCAATAAAGTTCTCATGAATGAATCAGCTTTTCGGATACAGATTTAAAACCATAGAGCTAGAAAGAGGGCTCTGGACAAATAAAACCAGTTTTAACATGGATATTGCCATTGAGGGCTTCCACTATTTTAAAGTAGTCTACTGGATGGGTATTCCTATGGGTTGGGAGGGATCAGCCAATGATCAGAGCATTGTCTTCTTCTTCAAATTGAACTAGCCCTCAATGGCACCGCCCATGCTGTTACAGAAGCCACTATAGCACAGATACAAAGTAAGTCCTCTTTGTACCTCTATGGTTCAACCCATAAAGTAATTGGTTTAAACATTTCTACTGGTACTGAATAGTAATGACACAGTCTCTAAAACTTTCCAGCTTTGCATATACTGTAGGTAATTGTGTCAATATTTTTTTTTCTCTCCAAATGAATCAATTCCTTAGAGATCAAGTTCAAACCATACAGTCATTGGTTCAAACATTTATTTTAGTACTTAACACAACACTAATTAAACAGAACATCTCCAGAACTTTCTCCAAATGCCCTCACAGGAGGCGGGATTAAACAATGTAACAGCCGGGGCGGGTTTGCTGCATGCACATGTGGCACAATACCGTTGTTGCCGTGGTACCTGTTTGAGTAGCAGCTGCTCCTACCTGACACAGCAGCCCCATTGAGACAGAGCAGAGCAGCTGTCCCGCTCACAACACATGGAGCCTGCCAGCTGTGCCAGTTTGTCTAATACACAGGCAGTGGCACAATGGAGAACTGTCTGACTCCCCTCCGACCCACCCAGCTACCCGCCGCACACACGCACGCACGCACGCACGCACGCACGCACACACACACACACACACACACACACACACACACACACACACACACACACACACACACACACACACACACACACACACACAAACCCAGACACACTTTGAATGACTTCCAACAGTCTTGTTAAACTTTGAATCATTAATGTTACTGTAGTACAATCAATGTACTGTGAGAGGTGTAGGGCTGAATAAAACAATGCAATGATAGATTCTTAATTCGCGTGGCTCAATTGGTGGAGCATGATAATGGTTGTGAGTAGTGTAATTAGTGCAGGGATAATTACATTATCCTCATAGGATGATCACCATTATAGATTAGAGCATGATTATAGAATGTCCATTCTAGAATGATCTCAGGGATAACTACATTATCCTTATAGGATGATCTCCATTATAGATTAGAGCATGATTATAGAATGTCCATTCTAGAATGATCTCAGGGATAACTACATTATCCTTATAGGATGATCTCCATTATAGATTAGAGCATGATTATAGAATGTCCATTCTAGAATGATCTCAGGGATAATTACATTATCCTTATAGGATGATCTCCATTATAGATTAGAGCATGATTATAGAATGTCCATTCTAGAATGATCTCAGGGATAATCACATTATCCTTATAGGATGATCTCCATTATAGATTAGAGCATGCTTCTAGAATTAAGCAATAAGGCCCAGAGGGGTGTGGTATATGACCAATATGGCTAAGGGCTATTATTTCGAGGGACACAACGCGGAGTGCGTGGATACAGCCCTTAGCCTTCGTATATTGCCCATATACCACAAAACCCTGAGGTGCCATATTGCTATTATAAACTGGTTACCAAGGTAATTAGAGCAGTAAAAAGAAATGTTCGAACCACCCAGTTTATAATGTTCATTCTAGAATGAGCTCCGGGATAATGTAATATACTGTATTGTGTTGTATGTACTGCAATGTATATCGTATCATATGTGCCAATGAGTGGGTATTACCTGCGTGTGTTCTCGGCGTGGCAGGGACACCTCTTGTCACACTTGAGGCCATAGTGTCTCTCGGGACAGAGGCGCACCTCGCACATCTCCCCCGTGTAGCCCGGTTCACACAGACACGCGCCACTGATGTGGTAGCACTTGGCTCCGTTCTCACAGCGACACGTCTGGCGGCAGGACACGCCAAATGTACCCACCGGGCACTCTTCCTGGCACCTGGGGAGAAGGGCGATGGATCAATTCAATTCATTTCAAATAACTTTCTTTTTCCTGTGAGGGAACTTCTTGACTACTGCTCAAGGCCAGGTTTAAGGATAGTGTTTCTGTACATACTGCAACACACTGCAAGTGGGGACAAAATGTGACTAATACTGTGACAAATTGCACCGAATGTGGATCTCTCGTTCGTCTACTGATCCTTCAGTATGACATTTTCGCGCCATTCTACATGTAAAACATGTTTGCAACTACTCTCTGCAGGCAAACGCTATTTTGGTGTGTTCAAGCCCATACAGATGTATGATCATAATTTGATCACTATTTTGTTGCTGAGAATTTTCCTGCATAGAATTTTCCTGCACAACCGGCTGTAGCCGGGAGTCCCATAGGATGGAGCACAATTGTCCCAGCGTCGTCCGGGTTAGGGGAGCACTTGGCCTGGGGAGCTTTACTTGGCTAATCGCACTCTAGCCGGGTGCCTGCAGGCTGTCGCCAGTTTAACGGTGTTTCCTCAGACACATTGGTACGGCTGGCTTCCAGGTTAAGCTCGGGGGGTGTTAAAGATCCCGGTTAGGCGGGTCATGCTTCAAGGACGCATGACTCTACCTTTGCCTCTCGCGAGCCCGTTGAGGAGTTGCAGCGATGAGACAAGATCGAAATTGGGGAGAAAAAAGGGGGAAAATACCAAAGATATATAGAGAGAGAAAAAACACTACACAGTAAGACACACTGTGCACATTGTTCTCATATTTCTAAATATGCTTCAACTTTCCAGGAAGAACAGAGTCATTACAGGAGCGACAGTGTTCAGCAATTGGGCCTAATTGCTATGAAAAGCAGGCGATTTGTAAACACACTGTTTAAAATTCAATATCATAGGTATCTGGTACCTATCACTGATTATAGATATTAGTTTTAAAAAATCAAGCTTTGTTTATGACATAGGTGGCCGGCAGGTAAGCTGAAAGCATGTTGCAATAGCACAATATCAGGGAGAGGAAAATGGATAGTATCAAGGTCAGAAAGGACACACATGGAAACCAGCTGAGAACAACTGAACGTAATTGTTTTTGACAGTTTAATTCATATGGAATGTGACACATGAATCCCACTATCAGCACTACTTCTGTCTTACTTTCCAGATTATTCTAAAGGGACCACTGCATACTATATATTTTTATACTAATTTTTATTATTTTCTCTCTCACGCACACACACACACACGCAAACACACACACACACATAAACACACATTCACATGCACGCACACACAGCCCCAAAACCCAGGTAACACTGTAATATACTGAAAATTCCTTTTACAACACAGAGGACACCAGCTTGCCGAACAAAATCCCCAAATGTCCTTCCATTCCCGAGTCATATCCATAATATCATTCCCACATTCCATCACCATTGGCTAAGTGAGCAGACTGAGCACTGGTCTCCTTCATTTTCAGTTGTTGATATCCCTCTATCTCCCTAGGGGACTGGGTACTACACTATACCCTCTCAACCCTATCTATCTCACTCAGGGAAGCTAAGGGGCAATCTTAGCAAAGTTAGCATTCTCTAGTGCTAGCAGCCTTAATGGTCTTAGCAGTGTTAGCATCGCCCCGACCACTCATAATGCATGGAGCTGTCACATTAAACAGGATTCAAAGCATGCCGATAGGACACGCTCATTCATTTGCCCGACAGATGGCGTGTGTCAAAGATATGAAGTCACAAAGCAACAGCAACTACAGTACAACACTAGGGGCAGCTGAGAGGATTGTGTGGAAGACACATGGGAACGAACTTAACTTTACATGAAGTGTCCTGTTGATGGTATGCTACAGGGTAAACCCAAGAAAGCACCCTGGTATTAGTAGAATATACTGTATAAGTGCATAATATCTTTAACTCTGCGTTGTTGGAAAAGGACCCATCAGTTAGCATTTCACTGTTAGTCTACACCTGTTATTTACCTGTGACCAACAACAATGTTCTAGTGAGACTTGGGAACTAAGTTAACTAACTGTTCACTTTAGATGAAGTGTCCTGTTTGTGATATGCTACAGGATATACCAAACAATGCAATGCACCCTGTGTCGTATATACTGTAAGTTAATCGAGTGTATACTGTACTGTTGGGAATAAGGGGCTATATGGGGTCCATTGTCTACACATGGTTTCCATGGATTACACATGGTTTCCATGGTCTACATGGTTTCCATGGTCTACACATGGTTTCCATGGTTTCCATTATCTACATGTTTCCATTGTCTACACATGGTTTCCATGGTATACACATGGTTTCCATGGTCTAAATGGTTTCCATGGTCTACATGGTTTCCATGGTCTACACATTGTTTCCATGGTCTACATAGTTTCCATGGTTTCCATGTTTCCATGGTCTACATGGTTTCCATTGTCTACATGGTTTCCATTGTTTACTTGGTTTCCATTGTCTACATAGTTTCCATGGTCTACATTGTTTCCATGGTCTACATTGTTTCCATGGTCTACATAGTTTCCATGGTCTACATGGTCTACATGGTCTACATGGTTTCCATGGTCTACATTGTTTCCATGGTCTACATAGTTTCCATGGTCTACATGGTTTCCATGGTCTACATGGTTTCCATGGTCTACATGGTTTCCATGGTCTACATGGTTTCATGGTCTACATGGTTTCCATGGTCTACATGGTTTCATGGTCAACATGTTTTCATGAGTTCCATGGTCTACATGGTCTAGATGGTTTCCATGGTCTACATGGTTTCATGGTCGACATGTTTTCATGGGTTCCATGGTCTACATGGTCTACATGGTTTCCATGGTCTACATGTTTCCATGGTCTACATGGTCTAGATGGTTTCCATTGTCTAAATGTTTCCATGGTCTACATGGTTTCCATGGTCTACACATGGTTTCCGTTGTCTAAACATGGTTTCCATGGTCTACATGGTTTCCATGGTCTACATGGTTTCCGTTGTCTAAACATGGTTTCAATGGTCTACATGGTTTCCATGGTCTACACATGGTTTCCATGGTCTACATGGTTTCCATCGTCTACATGGTTTCCATGGTCTAAACATGGTTTCCATGGTCTATAAGGTTTCCATGGTCTACATGGTTTCCATTGTCTAAACATGGTTTCCATGGTCTACATGGTTTCCATTGTCTACATGGTTTCTGTTTTCTAAACATGGTTTCCATGGTCTACATAGTTTCCATGGTCTACATAGTTTCCATGGTCTACATGGTTTCCATGGTCTATGCATGGTTTCCATGGTCTACATGGTTTCCATGGTCAACACAGTGTCCATGGTCTACACATGGTTTCCATGGTCTACACATTGTTTCCATGGTCTACATGGTTTCCATGGTCTATACATGGTTTCCATGGTCTACATGGTTTCCATGGTCTACACATAGTTTCCATGGTCTACATGGTTTCCATGGTCTACACATAGTTTCCATGGTCTACACATGGTTTCCATTGTCTACATGGTTTCCATTGTTTACTTGGTTTCCATTGTCTACATAGTTTCCATGGTCTACATTGTTTCCATGGTCTACATTGTTTCCATGGTCTACATAGTTTCCATGGTCTACATGGTCTACATGGTTTCCATGGTCTACATTGTTTCCATGGTCTACATAGTTTCCATGGTCTACATGGTTTCCATGGTCTACATGGTTTCCATGGTCTACATGGTTTCATGGTCTACATGGTTTCCATGGTCTACATGGTTTCATGGTCAACATGTTTTCATGAGTTCCATGGTCTACATGGTCTAGATGGTTTCCATGGTCTACATGGTTTCATGGTCGACATGTTTTCATGGGTTCCATGGTCTACATGGTCTACATGGTTTCCATGGTCTACATGTTTCCATGGTCTACATGGTCTAGATGGTTTCCATTGTCTACATGTTTCCATGGTCTACATGGTTTCCATGGTCTACACATGGTTTCCGTTGTCTAAACATGGTTTCCATGGTCTACATGGTTTCCATGGTCTACATGGTTTCCGTTGTCTAAACATGGTTTCAATGGTCTACATGGTTTCCATGGTCTACACATGGTTTCCATGGTCTACATGGTTTCCATCGTCTACATGGTTTCCATGGTCTAAACATGGTTTCCATGGTCTATAAGGTTTCCATGGTCTACATGGTTTCCATTGTCTAAACATGGTTTCCATGGTCTACATGGTTTCCATTGTCTACATGGTTTCTGTTTTCTAAACATGGTTTCCATGGTCTACATAGTTTCCATGGTCTACATAGTTTCCATGGTCTACATGGTTTCCATGGTCTATGCATGGTTTCCATGGTCTACATGGTTTCCATGGTCAACACAGTGTCCATGGTCTACACATGGTTTCCATGGTCTACACATTGTTTCCATGGTCTACATGGTTTCCATGGTCTATACATGGTTTCCATGGTCTACATGGTTTCCATGGTCTACACATAGTTTCCATGGTCTACATGGTTTCCATGGTCTACACATAGTTTCCATGGTCTACACATGGTTTCCATGGTCTACATGGTTTCCATGGTCTATACATGGTTTCCATGGTCTACATGGTTTCCATTGTCTATACATGGTTTCCATGGTCTACATGGTGTCCATGGTCTACATGGTTTCCATTGTCTATACATGGTTTCCATGGTCTACATGGTGTCCATGGTCTACATGGTTTCCATGGTCTATACATGGTTTCCATGGTCTACATGGTTTCCATTGTCTATACATGGTTTCCATGGTCTACATGGTGTCCATGGTCTACATGGTTTCCATTGTCTATACATGGTTTCCATGGTCTACATGGTCTACATGGTCTACATTGTTTCCATGGTCTACATAGTTTCCATGGTCTACATGGTTTCCATGGTCTACATGGTTTCCATGGTCTACATGGTTTCATGGTCTACATGGTTTCCATGGTCTACATGGTTTCCATGGTCTACATGGTTTCATGGTCGACATGTTTTCATGAGTTCCATGGTCTACATGGTCTAGATGGTTTCCATGGTCTACATGGTTTCATGGTCGACATGTTTTCATGGGTTCCATGGTCTACATGGTCTACATGGTTTCCATGGTCTACATGTTTCCATGGTCTACATGGTCTAGATGGTTTCCATTGTCTACATGTTTCCATGGTCTACATGGTTTCCATGGTCTACACATGGTTTCCGTTGTCTAAACATGGTTTCCATGGTCTACATGGTTTCCATGGTCTACATGGTTTCCGTTGTCTAAACATGGTTTCAATGGTCTACATGGTTTCCATGGTCTACACATGGTTTCCATGGTCTACATGGTTTCCATCGTCTACATGGTTTCCATGGTCTAAACATGGTTTCCATGGTCTATAAGGTTTCCATGGTCTACATGGTTTCCATTGTCTAAACATGGTTTCCATGGTCTACATGGTTTCCATTGTCTACATGGTTTCTGTTTTCTAAACATGGTTTCCATGGTCTACATAGTTTCCATGGTCTACATAGTTTCCATGGTCTACATGGTTTCCATGGTCTATGCATGGTTTCCATGGTCTACATGGTTTCCATGGTCAACACAGTGTCCATGGTCTACACATGGTTTCCATGGTCTACACATTGTTTCCATGGTCTACATGGTTTCCATGGTCTATACATGGTTTCCATGGTCTACATGGTTTCCATGGTCTACACATAGTTTCCATGGTCTACATGGTTTCCATGGTCTACACATGGTTTCCATGGTCTACATGGTTTCCATTGTCTATAGATGGTTTCCATGGTCTACATGGTTTCCATGGTCTACATGGTGTCCATGGTCTACATGGTTTCCATTGTCTATACATGGTTTCCATGGTCTACATGGTGTCCATGGTCTACATGGTTTCCATGGTCTATACATGGTTTCCATGGTCTACATGGTTTCCATTGTCTATACATGGTTTCCATGGTCTACATGGTGTCCATGGTCTACATGGTTTCCATTGTCTATACATGGTTTCCATGCTCTACATGGTGTCCATGGTCTACATGGTTTCCATTGTCTATACATGGTTTCCATGGTCTACATGGTGTCCATGGTCTACATGGTTTCCATTGTCTACACATGGTTTCCATGGTCAGCATGTTTCCATGCATTTGATATCTTTCCATTTATTCCAACACAACCATGACGATGAGCATGTCCTCTGATGTCTCCGCCCAACAACCACCACTGTCCTACACAGCTGAATGGATGTAGCGCGATTGCTGTGCTGAAATCTGATAAAAAGTATTGGAGCTTACAGTCATGGCCAAAGGTTTTGCGAATGACACAAATATTAATTTTCACAAAGTCTGCTGCCTCAGTGTCTTCAGATATTTTTGTCAGATGTTACTATGGAATACTGAAGTATAATTACAAGCATTTCATAAGTGTCAAAGGCTTTTATTGACAATTACATGAAGTTGATGCAAAGAGTTAATATTTGCAGTGTTGACCCTTCTTTTTCAAGACCTCTGCAATCAGCCCTGGCATGCTGTCAATTAACTTCTGGTCCACATCCTGACTGATGGCAGCCCATTCTTGCATAATCAATGTTTGGAGTTTGTCAGATTTTGTTGGTTTTTGTTTGTCCACCCACCTCTTGAGGATTGACCACAAGTAATCAATGGGATTAAGGTCTGGGGAGTTTCCTGGCCATGGACCCAAAATATCAACGTTTTGTTCCCCGAGCCACTTAGTTATCACTTTTGCCTTATGGCTAGGTGCTCCATCATGCTGGAAAAGGCATTGTTCGTCACCAAACTGTTCCTGGATGGTTGGGAGAAGTTGCTCTCGGAGGATGTGTTGGTACCATTCTTTATTCATGGCTTTGTTCTTAGGCAAAATTGTGAGTGAGCCCACTCCCTTGGCTGAGAAGCAACCCCAAACATGAATGGTCTCAGGATGCTTTACTGTTGGCATGACGCAGGACTGATGGTAGCGCTCACCTTGTCTTCTCCGGACAAGCTTTTTCCGGATGCCCCAAATAATCGGAAAGGGGATTCATCAGAGAAAATGACTTTACCCCAGTCCTCAGCAGTCCAATCCCTGTACCTTTTGCAGAACATCAGTCTGTCCCTGATGTTTTTCCTAGAGAAAAGTGTCTTCTTTGCTGCCCTTCTTGACACCAGGCCATACTCCAAAAGTCTTCGCCTCACTGTGCGTGCAGATGCACTCACACCTGCCTGCTGCCATTCCTGAGCAAGCTCTGTACTGGCGGTGCCCCGATCCCGCAGTTGAATCAACTTTAGGAGACGGTCCTGGCGCTTGCTGGACTTTCTTGGGTGCCCTGAAGCCTCCTTCACAACAATTGAACTGCTCTCCTTGAAGTTCTTGATGATTCGATAAATGGTTGATTTAGGTGCAATCTTACTGGCAGCAATATCCTTGCCTGTGAAGCTCTTTTTGATGACGGCATGTGTTTCCTTCCAGGTAAACATGGTTGACAGAGGATGAACAATGATTCCAAGCACCACCCTCCTTTTGAAGCTTCCAGTCTGTTATTCGAACTCAATCAGCATGACAGAGTGATCTCCAGCCTTGTCCTCGTCAACACTCACACTTGTGTTACCGAGAGAATCACTGACATGATGTCCGCTGGTCCTTTTGTGGCAGGGCTGAAATGCAGTGGAAATGTTTTGGGGGGATTCAGTTCATTTGCATGCCAAAGAGGGACTTTGCAATTAATTGCAATTCATCTGATCACTCTTCGTAACATCTGGAGTATATTCAAATTACCATCATACAAACTGAGGCAGCAGACTTTGTGAAAATTAATATTTGTGTCATTCTCAAAACTTTTGGCCACGACTGTATACTTAATGGAATTTACTATTTACAATTGCAATTTACTTTTGCAATAACTTGACAGTGGACCTGTCGAGTCACTACACCCACTCACTTAACTCCACAAAATAACACACATCGCCTCATCCCTCCCTACCTCCCTCCCTCCCCACCCAACCATTAACATTACATTGATATCTAAGTTTTTTAGCAGATGCTCTAATCCAGAACGACTAATAGTCTGGGTTTCCATCCCTCCATCAATTAACTAGCATGGCCTAGTCTGGGTGTCCATCCCTCCATCAATTAACTAGCGTGGCCTAGTCTGGGGTTCTAGCCCTCCATCAATTAACTAGCGTGGCCTAGTCTGGGGTTCTAACCCTCCATCAATTAACTAACATGGCCTAGCCTGGGTTTCCATCCCTCCATCATTGAACTGGCGTAGTCTGGGTTTCCAGCCATCCTTCATTGAACTGGCATGGCCTAGTCTGGGTTTCCATCCCTCCATCATTGAACTAGCGTGGCCTAGTCTGGGATTCCAGCCATCCATCATTGAACTAGTGTGGCCTAGTCTGGGATTCCAGCCATCCATAAATTAACTAGCATGGCCTAGTCTGGGTTTCCATGTCTGGGTGTCCATCCCTACATCATTGAACTGGCATGGCCTAGTCTGGGTTTCCATCCCTCCATCATTGAACTGGCGGAGTCTGGGTTTCCAGCCATCCATCATTGAACTAGCATGGCCTAGTCTGGATTTCCATTCCTACATCAATTAACTAGCATGGCCTAGTCTGGGTTTCCAGCCATCCATCATTGAACTAGCGTGGCCTAGTCTGGGTGTCCATCCCTCCATCAATTAACTAGCATGGCCTAGTCTGGGTTTCCATCCCTCCATCATTGAACTAGCATGGCCTAGTCTGGATTTCCATCCCTCCATCAATTAACTAGCATGGCCTAGTCTGGGATTCCAGCCATCCATCATTGAACTAGTGTGGCCTAGTCTGGGATTCCAGCCATCCATCATTGAACTAGCGTGGCCTAGTCTGGGATTCCAGCCATCCATAAATTAACTAGCATGGCCTAGTCTGGGTTTCCATGTCTGGGTGTCCATCCCTACATCATTGAACTGGCATGGCCAAGTCTGGGTTTCCATCCCTCCATCATTGAACTGGCGGAGTCTGGGTTTCCAGCCATCCATCATTGAACTAGTGTGGCCTAGTCTGGGATTCCAGCCATCCATAAATTAACTAGCATGGCCTAGTCTGGGTTTCCATGTCTGGGTGTCCATCCCTACATCATTGAACTGGCATGGCCTAGTCTGGGTTTCCATCCCTCCATCATTGAACTGGCGGAGTCTGGGTTTCCAGCCATCCATCATTGAACTAGCATGGCCTAGTCTGGATTTCCATTCCTACATCAATTAACTAGCATGGCCTAGTCTGGGTTTCCAGCCATCCATCATTGAACTAGCGTGGCCTAGTCTGGGTGTCCATCCCTCCATCATTGAACTAGCATGGCCTAGTCTGGATTTCCATCCCTCCATCAATTAACTAGCATGGCCTAGTCTGGGATTCCAGCCATCCATCATTGAACTAGTGTGGCCTAGTCTGGGATTCCAGCCATCCATCATTGAACTAGCGTGGCCTAGTCTGGGATTCCAGCCATCCATAAATTAACTAGCATGGCCTAGTCTGGGTTTCCATGTCTGGGTGTCCATCCCTACATCATTGAACTGGCATGGCCAAGTCTGGGTTTCCATCCCTCCATCATTGAACTGGCGGAGTCTGGGTTTCCAGCCATCCATCATTGAACTAGCATGGCCTAGTCTGGATTTCCATCCCTCCATCAATTAACTAGCATGGCCTAGTCTGGGTTTCCATCCCTACATCAATTAACTAGCATGGCCTAGTCTGGGTTTCCATCCCTACATCAATTAACTAACATGGCCTAGCCTGGGTTTCCATCCCTCCATCAATTAACTAACATGGCCTAGTCTGGGTTTCCATCGCTCCATCATTGAACTAGCATGGCCTAGTCTGGGTTTCCATCCCTCCATCATTGAACTAGCATGTCCTAGTCTGGGTTTCCATCCCTCCATCATTGAACTGGCATGGCCTAGTCTGGGTTTCCATCCCTACATCAATTAACTAGCATGGCCTAGTCTGGGTTTCCAGCCATCCATCATTGAACTAGCGTGGCCTAGTCTGGTTGTCCATCCCTCCATCAATTAACTAGCATGGCCTAGTCTGGGTTTCCATCCCTCCATCATTGAACTAGCATGGCCTAGTCTGGATTTCCATCCCTCCATCAATTAACTAGCATGGCCTAGTCTGGGTTTCCATCCCTACATCAATTAACTAGCATGGCCTAGTCTGGGTTTCCAGCCATCCATCATTGAACTAGCGTGGCCTAGTCTGGGTGTCCATCCCTCCATCAATTAACTAGCATGGCCTAGTCTGGGTTTCCATCCCTACATCAATTAACTAGCATGGCCTAGTCTGGGTTTCCAGCCATCCCATCATTGAACTAGCATGGCCTATTCTGGGTTTCCATCCCTACATCATTGAACTAGCATGGCCTAGTCTGGGTTTCCATCCCTACATCATTGAACTAGCATGGCCTAGTCTGGGTTTCCATCCCTACATCATTGAACTAGCATGGCCTAGTCTGAGTTTCCATCCCTACATCATTGAACTAGCATGGCCTAGTCTGGGTTTCCATCCCTACATCATTGAACTAGCATGGCCTAGTCTGGGTTTCCATCCCTCCATCATTGAACTAGCATGGCCTAGACTGGGTTTCCATCCCTACATCATTGAACTAGCATGGCCTAGTCTGGGTTTCCATCCCTCCATCATTGAACTAGCATGGCCTAGTCTGGGTTTCCATCCCTACATCATTGAACTAGCATGGCCTAGTCTGGGTTTCCATCCCTACATCATTGAACTAGCATGGCCTAGTCTGGGTTTCCATCCCTACATCAATTAACTAACATGGCCTAGTCTGGGTTTCCAGCCATCCATCATTGAACTAGCATGGCCTAGTCTGGGTGTCCATCCCTCCATCAATTAACTAGTGTGGCCTAGTCTGGGTGTCCATCCCTCCATCAATTAACTAGCATGGCCTAGTCTGAGTTTCCATCCCTACATCATTGAACTAGCATGGCCTAGTCTGGGTGTCCATCCCTCCATCAATTAACTAGCATGGCCTAGTCTGGGTTTCCATCCCTCCATCATTGAACTAACATGGCCTAGACTGGGTTTCCATCCCTACATCATTGAACTAGCATGGCCTAGACTGGGTTTCCATCCCTACATCATTGAACTAGCATGGCCTAGTCTGGGTTTCCATCCCTACATCATTGAACTAGCATGGCCTAGACTGGGTTTCCATCCCTACATCATTGAACTAGCATGGCCTAGACTGGGTTTCCATCCCTACATCATTGAACTAGCATGGCCTAGACTGGGTTTCCAGCAGGGTGTGGCTAGGCAGGCAGAACCACAGGCAGTGGCATGGTATACAGTACCGAGGTTTTGCCATGACGTCTGGTTTCCCTCGAACCCTTATTAACTCATAAAAGCTCACTTGCAGTGCTATTCCTGTAGGTTCACTGGGCTGGCTAAGTATATGGTGCGTCCCTCTCTGATAATGTTAATTATATGGACAAAGTCCTACTCTGTTGCAGGAACCAAAAACCTCTGATTGGAGCATGATTCATTGCTCTAAACTTTGAACTATACTCTTAGAAAAAAACATGCTATCTAGAATGTAAAATGATTCTTTGTACGTCTCTATGGGAGAACCCTTTGAAGAACACTTTTGGGTTCCATGTAGGACCCTTTCTACAGAAGATTCTACGTGGAAACAAAAAGGGTTCTCCCTGGAACAAAAAATGGTTCTCCTTTGGGGACAGCCGAAGAACTGTTTTGGAACCCTTTTTTTCTAAGAGTGTAGCTTGATTGAGCTTGCCTGGTACAATGGGAGCAATGGAATAGTCCCAAAAGTACAATCCACAGCCAACCATCTGGAACTCCAAACAGACTCGATCAAACGCTCAAAGCAGTTTAAAGAAAACAAGTACAATTTCAACCCAGGTCTTCTGAGGTCACAGTTGCTTGTTTGATTGTGTCAATACAAACATGTATAGTTGTTGTGAAAGTACTAGCTAAGCACACTTTCCTCATAGTGCTTTCAAGGAAAAGAGGATACAAGGAAGATTTACTGTCCTAGACGGTTTGGCTCAAGTCCAGCTCTGGCAGAGCAATGGGAGGGTCTCTCTAAGGAAGAAACTGAATAACGAAGAAAGTTTCCCACTCTAAATTACTCCCAGGATGCGTCCCGAATGGCACCCTGTTCCCTATATAGTGAACCCGATTGAAGCCCTCGTCAAAAGTAGTGCACTATAAAGGGAATAGGATGCCATTTGGGACGTATGACCAGCGCTTCATCCTCTTAGGAGGAGCCGACAGAAGCCTCAAGCGGCAGTAGTGCATGGGAGGGTCTCTCTTTCTATGAATTATATTTCTATGGTCTCTCCCCCACAGCTTCCTCAGGCATCCCCGGTCACTGGCTGGAGCCAGCCTGACAAGAAGCAGACAGACCACATGCATCATACTGGTCTGGAAGAGATCCACACCCCTGTGATCACACACACACACAGACACACATGTGCGCACACACACAAATTCCCATTCACTTCCTTCCGCTCCCTTCATCCTCCCCGCAAACAGACTGTCCACACACACACACACACACACACACACACACACACACACACACACACACACACACACACACACACACACACACACACACACACACACACACACACACACACACACACACACACACACACACACACACACACACACACACACACCTATGTCAGGGTTCCCCACCTTTCGGCCCACAGATAATTTTAATCCCCCCAAGTTTTCTGTGCAAAAAAAAGAAGGTTTTTATTGTTGGACATAAAACACTGTAAAAAGGGGGACAGGGAGATGGGGTTTAGATCTGGGATAAGAGGAGGACAGGGAGATGGGGTTTAGATCTGGGATAAGAGGGGGACAGGGAGATGGGGTTTAGATCTGGGATAAGAGGAGGACAGGGAGATGGGGTTTAGATCTGGGATAAGAGGAGGACAGGGAGATGGGGTTTAGATCTGGGATAAGAGGAGGACAGGGAGATGGGGTTTAGATCTGGGATAAGAGGAGGACAGGGAGATGGGGTTTAGATCTGGGATAAGAGGAGGACAGGGAGATGGGGTTTAGATCTGGGATAAGAGGAGGACAGGGAGATGGGGTTTAGATCTGGGATAAGAGGAGGACAGGGAGATGGAACTGGGATAAGCCTAGAAAGTTTTTCCACATTTTTATTTTGGTCATAAGGGTTGTTTTATTAGCTAAAACTTGCAACGCACACACAAAAAAATCATATACAGTACCTTCCGAAAGTATTCAGACCCCTAGACTTTTTCACATTTTGTTTCGTTACAGCCTTATTGGATTAAATTGATTAAATTATGTTGTTTTCCTCACACAAAATACCCCATAATGACAAAGCAAAAATAGGTTTCTAGAATGTTTTGCAAATTTATGAACAATAAATAACAGAAATACCTTATTTACATAACTATTCAGACTCTTTGCTATGAGACTCAAAATTGAGCTCAAGTGCATCCTGTTTCCATTGATCATCCTTAAGATGTATGTACAACTTGATCGGAGTCCATCTGTGCTAAATTCAATTGATTGGACATGATTTGGAAAGGCACACACCTGTCTATATAAGGTCCCACAGTTGTCAGTGCATGTCAGAGCAAAAACAAACCATGAGATTGTAGGAATTGTCCTTAGAGCTCCGAGACAGGATTGTGTCGAGGCACAGATCTGGGGAAGGGTACCAAAACAGTTTTGCATCATTGAAGGTCCCCAAGAACACAGTGGCCGATATCATTCCGAAATGGAAGAAGTTTGGAACCACCAAGACTCTTCCTAGAGCTGGCCTCCCGGCCAAACTGAGCAATCGGGGGAGAATGACCTTTGGACAGGGAGGTGACCAAGAACCCGATGGTCACTCTGACAGTGCTCCAGAGTTCTTCTGTGAGATTGGAGAACCTTCTAGAAGGACAACCATCTCTGCAGCACTCCACCATTCAGGCCTTTATGGTAGAGCGGCCAGACGGAAGCCACTCCTCAGTAAAATGCACATGACAACCACATGACAACCTGCTTGGAGGACTCTCTGACCATGAGAAACAAGATTCTCTGGTCTGATGAAATCAAGATTGAATGCCATCTGTATGATGAAGCATGGTGGTGTCAGCAGCAGGGAATGGGAGACTAGGCATGATCGAGGGAAAGATGAAGAGATCCTTGATGAAAACCTGCTCCAATGCACTCAGGACCTCAAACTGGGGCGAAGGTTCACCTTCCAACAGGATAACGACCCTAAGCTCACAGCCAAGACAACCCGGAGTGGCTTTGGGACAAGTCTCTGAATGTGGCCCAGCCAGAGTCTGGCCTTGAACCCGATCAAATATCTCCTCATCCAGCCTGACAGAGCTTGAGAGGGTCTTAAGAGAAGAATGGGAGAAATTCCCCAAATACAGGTGTGACAAGCTTGTAGCGTCATACCCAAGAAGACTCGTGGTTGTAATTGCTGCCAAAGGTGCTTCAACAAAGTACTGAGAAAAGGGTCTGAATACTTATGTAAATGTGACATTTCAAGTTTTTTTTTTTTTTTTTACATTTGCAAACATTTCTAAAAATCTGTATTTGCTTCATCACTTTGGGGTATTGTGTTTGATTGATGAGGGAAAAAACTATCCAATACATTTTAGAATAAGGCTGCAATGTAAGAAAATGTGGAAAAAGTCAAGGGGTCTGAATAGTTTTCAAATGCACTGTATTTAGTAAGGAATTCCACTTTAAAAAAGTGCTTACTACTTACAGTATTGGGTGGATATTTTTGTAAAATTTTTACTGTACTGGTCCCCCATGTGAATTGAACCCACAATGCTGGAATTTCAAGCTTCTTGCTCTACCAACTGAGCCACACAGGATCCCCACTTGATATGGATTAGTGCATATATACAGTATATACACTACCGTTCAAAAGTTTGGGGTCACTTAGAAATGTCCTTGTTTACCATGAAAACATACATGAAATTAGTTGCAAAATGAATAGGAAATACAGTCAAGATGTTGACAAGGTTATAAATAATGATTTTTAAATGAAATACTAATTGTATCCTTCAAACTTGGCTTTCGTCAAAGAATCCTCCATTTGCAGCAATTACAGGCCTGCATACCTTTGGCATTCTAGTTGTCAATTTGTTGAGGTAATCTGAAGAAATTTCACCTCCCACAAGTTGGATTGGCTTGATGGGCACTTCTTACGTACCATACGGTCAAGCTGCTCCTACAACAGCTCAATAGTGTTGAGATCCTTAAATAGTTCTTGCATACAGTAGTTTGAAGCTGTGCTTGGGTCATTGTCCTGTTGTAGCAGGAAATTGGCACCTATTAAGCGCCGTCCACAGGGTATGGCATGGCGTTGCAAAATGGAGTGATAGCCTTCCTTCTTCAAGATCCCTTTTACCCTGTACAAATCTCCCAATTTACCACCACCAAAGCACCCCCAGACCTACACATTGCCTCCACCATGTTTGACAGATGGCGTCAAGCATTCCTCCAGCATCTTTTAATTTTTTCTGCGTCTCACAAATGTTCTTCTTTGTTATCCGAACACCTCAAACTTAAATTTGTCTGTCCATCCACTGTCCAGTGTCTGTGTTATTTTGCCCATCTTAATCTTTTCTTTTATTGGCCAGTCTGAGATATGGCTTTTTCTCTGCATCTTTGCCTAGAAGGTCAGCTTCCCGGAGTCGCATCTTCACTGTTGACTTTGAGACTGGTGTCTTGTGGGTTGTTTTGTGAAGCTGCCAGTTGAGGACTTGTGAGGCGTCTGTTTCTCAAACTAGACACTCTAATGTACTTGTCCTCTTGCTCAGTTGTGCACCGGGGACTCCCACTGCTCTTTCTATTCTGGTTAGAGCCATTTTGCACTGCTCTGTGAAGGGAGTAGTACACAGCGTTGTACGAGATCTTCAGTTTCTTGGCAATTTCACCCATGGAATAGCCTTAATTTCTCAGAACAAGAATAGACTGACAAGTTTCAGTTGAAAGTTCTTTGTTTCTGGCCATTTTGAGCCTGTAATCGAACCCACAAATGCTGATGCTCCAGATACTCAACTAGTCTAAAGAAGGCCAGTTTTTTATTTATTCTTTAATCAGACAACAGTTTTCAGCTGTGCTAACATAATTGCAAAAGGGTTTTCTAATGATCAATTAGCCTTTTAAAATGATAAACTAACACAACATGCCATTGGAACACAGGAGTGATGGTTGCTGATAATGGGCCTCTGTGCGCCTATGTAGATATTCCATTAAACTAATCAGCCATTTCCAGCTACAATAGTCATTTACAACATTAACAATGTCTGCACTGTATTTCTGATCAATTTGATGTTATTTTAATGGACAACAAAATTAGCTTTTCTTCCCGAAAACAAGGACATTTCGAAGTGACCCCAAACTATTGAACGGTAGTGTATATTATTATTTTTAAATCTCATGTATCAGGTTAATATCTAAAATTGGAAGTCCTGATAATACATGTATCATATCTGATGATCCAATATCAAATCACATTACATCACAGGTATGTTTGAGATAAGAGCAATCTAGACTGCTTTATTCCTTCATGTCATACTGTTTGTACTTGAATTGACCCTAATTGCTAAAGACGGACAATATTACTGTTAGGTTGCTGGGATAACGTGTGCACCACATTTGTCCAGTGGGTATTTATATTTTTCCAAGCCCTATTAAGTACAGTTGGCATCACTAGTTAATTGCTTGGCCTTGCCTGCTGCTCTCTCTCTCTCCGTCTCGCTCTCTCTCTCTCCCTGACCTTGTTATTGGTCTGGAGGGATCAATGGGACCGCTACAGTAGCAACAGATGGTATGCTATAGTCCCACTAACATATATAGACTTAATATAGGTCAAAGATGACACTTACCATTGAATTCCAATTCAGCCATCGCTGACTAATGTATACAACCAAGGGATTACTTCTGCAGTGTTTGTTTATTACATTATAGTTGTATGTGATAGCCTGTTGCCTGAATTTCAAATATATTCTGCTTTGCAAAAATTGGGAAAAAGGCATGAACAGATATCCATGGACTAGGCTAGGGTTAGGAGTTTTTCTTGACCACATGACTCGACTAGAATGACACTGACCTGGCAAAAGAGTGGATCCTAGACAAACTGTTTTACTGAGTTTGACTGAATTGGAACCATTTAGTGTAATGTCATGTCAAAAGAATGTTTATTCTATTTCTTGCCTTTTGGGGGAGGTGAAGGGGAGGGTGATTTCTCAATCCAGGGTTTGTGTTTGTTATTTTACCTTAACTTTCTTACAATGTTAAATAAAATAATAAATCAAGAAATCAAGAAAAAAAAGGCTGTCATGTCATAGTTTGGCATGGCTCAGTTTGGTTTGGCCTGGTCCAGCCTGTCTTACCGTTCTCCGGTGTAGCCTGGACTGCACAGACACTGTCCGCTGGAGGATACACACATCCCCCCGTTGTGACACTGACACTCCTGGGAACAGTTCCTCCCGAAGCGCCCCTCCGGACACGGCTGGCCACACACTGTACCCTAAACACACACAGAACATTGAATGTGTCAGCACAATATCAACATCCCAGAGTAAATACAATATGTAGGCCATTATATCAATATCCCATAACACATATCAATACATATGGTGCAAAAAGAGGATGTGCACAATGTGGAGGCAGCTGAGGGGAGGACGGCTCATAATAATGGCTGGAACAGAGCGAATGGAATAAAACACATACAAACCATGTTTTTGATGTATTTGATACCATTCCACTAATTCTGCTCCAGCCATTTTTATAAGCCGTCCTCCCCAATTAATTTGCCACCAACCTCCTGTGATGTACATGGTGTCCTTGCAGTACCATTATATTATGACGTTATATTACTGTAAATGTCAATATGACAACATACAGTAATGCATGAGACTATCAAACATAATTTATGTGTGTGTATACCATCCATCCAGCGGGGCAGGAGCACTCTCCAGTGACATGGTGGCACACTCCTCCATTCTGGCAAGGGCATCTCTCCTCACACTGCTGTCCATGCTTCCCTGGTGGGCACAGGTCCTCACAACTATAGGACAAGAGGAGAAACATGACATCTATCCTTACAGACTTAAAGAAATGACAGAGACAGCAACAAAAAGGGACTGATTCATTCATTATAATACAAATTCTGAAATTATGTCTTTCACAAGAACATCTCTTTCAAACCCTTTTTTGTCTTGAAGCACCCTAGCCACCGTTGTCAGAAACTAGCAGGTTCACGTACACTACCGGTCATAAGTTTTAGAACACCTACTCATTCAAGGGTTTTTCTTTATTTTTACTATTTTCTACATTGTAAACTAATAGTTTTGATGTTTTCACTTTGAAATAACACATATGGAATCATGTAGTAACCAAAAAGTGAGATATATAGAGATATATATACATATATTTGAGATTGTTCATATTGTCACGCCCTGACCTTAGAGATCCTTATTTATTCTCTATGTTTGGTTAGGTCAGGGTGTGACTCGGGTGGGAAAATCGATGTTTTCTATTTCTTTGTGGTTTTGCCGAGTGTGGTTCCCAATCAGAGGCAGCTGTCTATCGTTGTCTCTGATTGGGGATCATATATAAGTTGTGATTTTCCCTTTGGGTTTTGTGGGGTATTATTTTCTGTTTAGTGTCTGTGCCTGACGGAACTGTTCGCTTTCGTTTTGGATTTGTTATTTTTGTTTGAGTGTTTCTTGTAAATAAATATCATGAACACTTTCCACACTGAGCTTTGGTCCACTCTTCCTTCCACCGACGACGAGCATTACAGAACACCCCACCAAAGAAGGACCAAGCAGCGTGGCCAGGAGGAAAGGACATGGGAGGAAATCCTGGAGGGGGAAGGACCCTGGACACGGGCCGGGTGTATCGCCATCCAAGGGAGCAGATGGAGGCAGCGAGAGCGGAACGGTGACTATACGAAGAGTTAGCTCAACGACGGAAGCACGAGAGGCAGCGAGAGCAGAACGGCGACTATACGAAGAGTTAGCTCAACGACGGAAGCACGAGAGGCAGCGAGAGCAGAACGGCGACTATACGAAGAGTTAGCTCGACGACGGAAGCACGAGAGGCAGCGAGAGCAGAACGGCGAATATACGAAGAGTTAGCTCAACGACAGAAGCACGAGAGGCAGCGAGAGCAGAACGGCAACTATACGAAGAGTTAGCTCAACGACGGAAGCACGAGAGGCAGCTAGAGCAGAACGGCGACTATACGAAGAGTTAGCTAAACGACGGAAGCACGAGAGGCAGCGAGAGCAGAACGGCGACTATACGAAGAGTTAGCTAAACGACGGAAGCACGAGAGGCAGCGAGAGCAGAACGGCGACTATACGAAGAGTTAGCTAAACGACGGAAGCACGAGAGGCAGCGAGAGCAGAACGGCGACTATACGAAGAGTTAGCTAAACGACGGAAGCACGAGAGACAGCGAGAGCAGAACGGCGACTATACGAAGAGTTAGCTAAACGACGGAAGCACGAGAGGCAGCGAGAGCAGAACGGCGACTATACGAAGAGTTAGCTCAACGACAGAAGCACGAGAGGCAGCACCGCCAAAAATTGTGGGGGGGGCACACAGGGAGATTGGCGGAGGTAGGGTTTAGACCTGAGCCAACACCCCGTGCTTACTGTGGGGAGCGTGTGACTGGTCAGGCACCGTGTTATGCGGTGATGCGCACGGTGTCTCCAGTGAGCATTCACAGGCCGGCATTTGCCGGGCGGAAGTGGGCATCCAGCCAGGACGGGTTGTGCCAGCTCTACGCTCGAGACCTCTAATGCGCCTCCACGGCCCAGTGTATCCTGTGCCTGCTCCACGCAACAGGCTTCCAGTGCATCTCCCCAGTCCGGTGAGACCTGTTCCGGTTCCACGTACCAGGCCTCCAGTATGTCTCTCCAACCTGGTAAGCCCTGTGGCAGCTCCACGCACCAGGCTTCCAGTACGTCTCCTCAGTCCGGCAAGACCTGTTCCGGTTCCACGTACCAGGCTTCCAGTATGTCTCCCCAGCCTGGTAAGCCCTGTGGCAGCTCCACGCACCAGGCTTCCAGTACGTCTCCTCAGTCCGGTGAGACCTGTTCCGGTTCCACGTATCAGGCCTCCAGTATGTCTCCCCAGCCTGGTAAGCCCTGTGGCAGCTCCACGCACCAGGTTTCCAGTATGTCTCCCCAGCCTGGTAAGCCCTGTGGCAGCTCCACATACCAGGCCTCCAGTATGTCTCCCCAGCCTGGTAAGCCCTGTGGCAGCTCCACGCACCAGGCTTCCAGTACGTCTCCTCAGTCCGGTGAGACCTGTTCCGGCTCCACATACGACGCCTCCAGTGATGATCCATGGCATGAAGCCTCCAGTGATGATCCATGGCCCGGAGCCTGTAGTGATGATCCATGGCACGAAGCCTCCAGTGATGATTCATGGCCCGGAGCCTGTAGTGATGATCCATGGCCCGGAGCCTGTAGTGATGATCCATGGCCCGGAGCCTGTAGTGATGATCCATGGCACGAAGCCTCCAGTGATGATTCATGGCCCGGAGCCTGTAGTGATGATTCATGGCCCGGAGCCTGTAGTGATGATCCATGACCCGGAGCCTGTAGTGATGATCCATGGCCCGGAGCCTGTAGTGATGATCCATGGCACGGAGCCTCCAGTGATGATCCATGGCCCGGATCCTGTAGTGATGATTCATGGCACGAAGCCTCCAGTGATGATCCATGGCCCGGAGCCTGTAGTGATGATCCATGGCCCGGAGCCTGTAGTGATGATCCCATGGCACGAAGCCTCCAGTGATGATCCATGGCCTGGAGCCTGCAGTGAAAATCCAGGGCACGGAGCCTCCAGCGACGGTCCCCAGTCCGGAGCCTGCAGCGACGGTCCCCAGTCCGGAGCCTGCAGCGACAGTTCCCAGTCTGGAGCCTGCAGTGACGATCTAAGGTCCGGAGGTCCCGGCGACGATCCCTGCTTCCCGCACCGGAGCCCCCACCGGAGCCCCCACCGAGAGTAGATGCTCACCCGGACCCTCCCCTATAGGTTCAGGTTTGCGGCCGGAGTCCGCACCTTTGGGGGGGGGGGGGGGGGGGGGGGGGGGGGTACTGTCACTCCCTGACCTTAGAGATCCTTATTTATTCTCTATGTTTGGTTAGGTCAGGATGTGACTCGGGTGGGAAAATCTATGTTTTCCATTTCTTTGTTGTTTTGCCGAATGTGGTTCCCAATCAGAGGCAGCTGTCTTTCATTGTCTCTGATTGGGGATCATATATAAGTTGTGATTTTCCCTTTGGGTTCTGTGGGGTATTATTTTCTGTTTAGTGTCTGTGCCTGACGGAACTGTTCGCTTTCGTTTTTGGATTTGTTATTTTTGTTTGAGTGTTTCTTGTAAATAAATATCATGAACACTTTCCACGCTGAGCTTTGGGCCACTCTTCCTTCCACCGACGACGAGCGTTACACAAATAGCCACCCTTCGCCTTGGTGACAGCTTTGCACCCTCTTGGCATTCTCTCAACCATCTTCATGAGGTAGTCACCTGGAATGCATTTCAATTAACAGGTGTACCTTCTTAAAAGTGAATTTGTGGAGATTCTTTCCTTCTTAATGCGTTTGAGCCAATCAATTGTGTTGTGACAAGGGGGGTGGGGTGGTGGTATACAGAAGATAGCCCTATTTGGTAAAAGACCAAATCCATATGATTGCAAAGAGCAAAGAGAAGTCTACAGAGTCTACTCTCTGAAAGTTCCTTCAAGTGCAGTCGCAAAAACCATCAAGCGCTATGATGAAACTGTCTCTCATGAGGACCGCCACAGGAATGGAAGACCTCTGCTGCAGAGGATAAGTTCATTAGAGTTACCAGCCCCAGAAATTGCAGCCCAAATAAATGCTTCACAGAGTTCAAGTAACAGACACATCTGAACATCAACTGTTCAGAGGAGACTTTGTGAATCAGGCCTTAAGGCTGTGTAAAGGCTATTTGACCAAGGAGAGTGATGGAGTGCTGCATCCGATGACCTGGCCTCCGCAATCCCCCGACCTCAACCAAATTGAGATGGTTTGGGATGAGTCGGACCGCAGAGTGAAGGAAAAGCAGCCAACAAGTGCTCAGCATATGTGGGAACTCCTTCAAGACTGTGGCTATTTGAAGAATCTCAAATATAAAATATTATATACACTTTTTTTTGGTTACTACATGATTCCATATGTGTTATTTCATAGTTTTGATTTCTACAATGCAGAAAATAGTACAAATAAAGAAAAACCCTTTTGACTGGTAGTGTACATAGTGTGTGTTTGTGGGTTTTTTCCCCCGAGTGCGTGCATGTGTGCGTGTCTCTGATGACTCACAAGGCACCGGTGTATCCGGGTGAACACTTGCACTCCCCGGTCACGTGGTGGCACGCTGCTCCATTTTGGCACAGGCACTTCTGTTGGCACCCGTTGCCATAGGTGCCCGCCTCGCAGACCTCTTCGCAGCGCCAGCCCCTGTACCCGGGCTGGCAGATACAGGCGCCCGTGATGGGGTTACACAGTGCACTGTTCTGACACTGGCAGCGGTTACTGCAGTGGGGACCCCAGTGGTTGCTGTCACACGCTGAGAGAGAAACAAGAGAGAGAGAATGTAAGATTTAAACTAGGAAATATAAAAAGGGCTGATTTTAGCGTTGTATTCAGTAAGTGAGTATGTTAGTTTGTAAGTATGTATTTTAGAAGAAGGCTCAGACAATACTGTAAATATAGGACTTTAAAATCTCCAAAAGCTCCTAATATCCAGGTCATTGAGGTATTCAAATACATCGAAAATTAGTTGACTGCTAAGAGACCACAAAACAAAGCCAGAAACCACCAGCCATCCACAACCTGTTCCTCAAGCTGATTTAATCAGAGCTTGTTTTGATTTATTACCTCACATTGAGGTCAATCATCGCTCCTTGCCAAGTTGTGCGTTACTACGATTTATTTCAGGAACACACCTGTTTTCAGTTTTGGACAGGCAGCTGTGCTGGAGGAGCACTTCACCAACAATCGCCTCAGCCAAAGCTATTGTAAACATCTGGGTCAAATGAAACCCTGCGCTTCATCGATGTCTCTACGTTAAGTAACTTGACCAAAACAAACATACTGTCCCCAAATGAGTGTTGAGGTTGATTTCACTATTAACCCAGGAAGTTAACCATCTGTGGGGAAGGGGGATCCTACCAGCCTACCACACTCAAGACCGCTCCTATTAAAAATCTGAGTAGCTGAGTGGAGTCACACATCTTTAGCGTGGACCCGGCCCTCCTTTTATCTGTTTCAACAGTTCATTAGCGAGCACCATAGCAACAGAAAACAAAAATAATAATTTCTCATTGGACAAGTCCAGGTAAGTGCCAAATGAACACGACCCAGCTTTCTCTTGCCTCTCAAACGTAGGTTCTCTGCTGAACTGGAGGAAACTCACATTCTCTCTGTAACCACATGTTTATTCTAGTTGTCTTTCATCTTCGGTTAAACACGTTTCTATGTTTCTACGATTACGGCAGTTCTCGTAAGGGAATTTCCCTTATGGTAGGATTAGGGTTAGGGTACTGCCCTCATGTTTGGGTTAGGGTTAGGGTACTGCCCTCATAGTTGGGTTAGGGTACTGCCCTCATGGTTGGGTCAAGGATAGGGTACTGCCCTCATGGTTGCCCTAAGGGGTCTGGTAATGACTTGGGGGAAATATGAGAGAACACAGGTTTACTTTCACTGGCAAACCCTTCATTAGAAATGCACTGTATAAACTCAGAGCTTAGTCTCAGAGAAAGAGGCCTCTCTTTAGCAGTGTGGAGATCGACAGTTTAGAGTTGAGAGCGGGACTATCTTAAAGACAGGCATCAGTACTAGTAAGCCCAAACAAAGATAGACAGCAAGTGGTCAGTAGATACTACTAGGTATCCAACTATCTATCCAACTATCTATCCAACTAGGTATCCAACTAGGTATCCAACTAGGTATCCAACTGTCTATCCAACTATCTATCCAACTATCTATCTAACTAGGTATCCAACTATCTATCTAACTAGGTATCCAACTGTCTATCCAACTATCTATCCAACTAGGTATCCAACTATCTATCTAACTAGGTATCCAACTATCTATCCAACTAGGTATCCAACTGTCTATCCAACTATCTCATCCAACTATGTATCTAACTAGGTATCCAACTGTCTATCCAACTATCTATCCAACTAGGTATCCAACTAGGTATCTAACTAGGTATCCAACTAGGTATCTAACTAGGTATCTAACTAGGTATCTAACTAGGTATCCAACTAGGTATCCAACTAGGTATCTAACTAGGTATCCAACTAGGTATCCAACTAGGTATCCAACTAGGTATCCAACTAGGTATCCAACTAGGTATCCAACTAGGTGTCCAACACAAAGTCAAGAACATCACACTAAAGAAGACAACCGGCCTTAGCTTCATTCTATTTCATTGTAAGGTGCATAAAGGAACAACACATGTACAGTACAGGTAATTGCCAAAATAATGTTAACACTCAATTGAATTAGGGATACAAAGTATATTGAAAGCAGGTACTTCCACACAGCTGTGGTTCCTGAGTTAATTAAGCAATTAATTAACATCCCATCATACTTAGGGTCATGTATAAAAATGCTGGGCAGACCATCGTTTTGGCTACCATGGCTATGCCCCATAGGATGACAATGCCCCCATCCGCAGGGAAAGAGTGTTTCACTGAAGTGTTTGATGATCATGAAAATGATTTAAACCATATTCCATGTCTTAGTCATCAGAGCTCAACCCAACTGTACACTGGAGATTCTGGAGCGACGCCTTTCCACTACCATCAACAAAACACCAAATGATGGAACATTTGATGGAATAATGGTGTCGCATCCCTCCAACAGTTAGACAGTTGTAGAATCTATGCCAAGGTGCGTTGAAGCTGTTCTGGCTCATAGTGGCCCAACGCCCTATTAACACATTATATTACATAAATTATGTTGAACCCACGTGGAATAGATGTTGAATTGACGTCTGTGCCCAGTGGGCTGTAACAGTAAACTTACTTTGCCGCTATAAAGAATCAGAAATCATCAACTACATCAACATGTATATAAGGCATCATCATTGTACTAGTTACAGTACAAGTCCCACTCCCGGATTGAACCAAAACGAACCCTTCTGCTTCTGGGCCCTCATTGCTTCTTGACGTCTTTACCCACGACGTCAGAAACTAGAGTGTGGTTGAAGGGTGTCTGCCAACCAGGCACATAAACAGTAAAGACCTTCCCTTTCCCATGTGTGGTGTGGTATTAGATTGAGGCCGACCTCCCCGGCCACACGTGTTATGGCTGCCCTGATTAAAGCATGAAGAGGTCTGATGAGAGGATGCGAGTGGAAGCCTCACGCCTTAAAATGTACTGTGTTTGGGTGAACGATGACATCGTTGACTGGGTGTGTGTGGAGGTTGAAGGGTATGTGTGTGTGTGTGTGTGTGTGATGGTGATGGTGTAATCAATAGGTGTGTTGTGCTCACTCCCCTCCCCCTTTTCACAAGGAAAGTCCCCATAGTCATAGTATGACCATAGAATTAGAATGCATTAATTATAGTCTGACCCAAAAATGTGTATGAGTCGGCGAAACCACTTAAAATCAGTTCTTCTTCACAGTTCTTTTCACCCACCCTATCCTTCCTCCACAGCTACACAGTTACACAAGCTGGACTGACCGTATAAAACCAACCAGCTGTTTATCTCAAGCTATTTCCAGAGCAGTAAATACCACTAGCTCCTCGTGAATCAGTCCTCTTAATAACATCGGATATTTTCACAAATATTTTTCTCCAATTTATAGGAAGTATGCACTTTCAAAGTCAAACGAGCCTTCGACAGCCATCTGACCTAAAATGCATCACTGACTGAAATTCAGCTTATGCGTCTACAATATCATTGTAGGAGTTCTGGGTCTTCTGTAGATGATCCTTTACTACCTGCAACATTTCCGGAGATGATGGAAAATGTCCTGTCCAGAGTTCCAGACAAACATCTGGCCAAACATTGAGCTGTCTGAATGTACAGTAATCCATACACCATAACGAGTCAACTGGAGACCAGTCATATTGCTCAACAGTGACTATAAGGTTAGACTGATACCAGACAAGATTGAGAACTGCTCAAGGTACAATTAAATTCAGATCTAGAATCCTTTCTCCATCCTACCCTTACCCATAACAAGGAAAAAAATACACACCGCCCTGAAGTCAGCACTTACAGTGATAGTTCATCCAAATAGCTAAATTACTTACTTTACCAAGCCACTGCCACCAACCACTAACTTTTAAGCATTTTATAAACAAAGTCAATGTATCATATATTACCATGGTTTAAATTTCACACCCATATCATGCAACCTCATCCTTCACTATGGAGCGACAGGAAGAGTATCCTTTAACACTGAGCCAAGCTGAGCCAAACAGCATGACCCTCATGTGGCGCTGGACATGCGCCAACCAAGAACTATGCTGTACCCCAACCACAGTTTCTCTCTGACACAGCTAAAACCAGGAAACCAGGAGTCATCTTGGCTCAACCGCTTAACGGCTGCCATATTGGATCCTGCATTAGCCTCTTTCCATTTTGGCCTGCTGGTGAAAAGTGCACTGCTTAGCTGCGGGCTAAAGTGCTGTGTTTTACACAGTATCACACAGTGTGGGCAGTGGGTGCGGAGAGAGAGAGGGATGGAAAGAGAGACAGAGAGAAAGAGGGAGAGATTAAGAAAGAAATAAGAGAGCGAGAGCAAGGTAGAGAGAAATAGAGAAAAAGTCAATTTTGCAGAGAAACCTCCTCTCGCATTTACTGTGGGACTCCGGTATCTTTGTGCAGCCTGATCTAGATAGAAAGGGTTAGGGTTCAACCTGACCTAGATAGAAAGGGTTATGGTTCAACCTGACCTAGATAGAAATGTCCCACTAGAAAACCTGAATGGCTCCTCATTGTCGAGCCTTGGGACAAACTGTTCCCTTTTATTCAAGACTCAGCACATATGACCCAAAGACAAGAGACACACTAAGCATTGGTCATGAGGTTGTTTGTTCCAGAAATTGGATCAAGATGTTCTGTTATTGACATATATTATGTTGATTACACGAATAAAGCAGTTAATTGCTTAGAAAACACAAGCAATCAGTGATTGGCAATACATACAGACCACATGCAATGGACAAAATCTAGGCCAGGGGTCAGCAACAGGCGGCAGGAACTCCTATAATCAACCTCTTTACTTTACTTATCTTTACTATTCTTTACTAAAAGTCATTTCTCCTCTACCTATGGAAATCAGACCAAATGATCCTGTCAAAAACAAACTCAAGTTTACAACCCAATCTAAAAATAATCCAGAGAGCTTCTAAGAGACAGAGCAATCCTCTTGAAAAAGTGTCAGTTACAGAGAAAGAACCATTGCCCAGTAATTTGACATGCTATTTGTCGAGAGTTGGCCCAGACTTTGCCCCAGACCAAGAGTGAGGGACGGAAGAAGGGAGGGAGGGATGGAGGGAGGGAGAGAAAGAGGGAGGGATGGAAGGAGGGAGGGATGGAAGGAGGGAGGGAGAGAAAGAGGGAGGGATGGAAGGAGGGAGGGATGGAAGGAGGGAGGGATGGAAAGAGGGAGGGAGAGAAAGGAGGGAGGGATGGAAGGAGGGAGGGATGGAAGGAGGGAGGGAAAGAAAGGAGGGAGGGATGGAAGGAGGGAGGGATGGGAGGAGGGAGGGAGAGAAAGAGGAAGAAAGAAAGACAGAAAAAGAGAGAGAGGGATGGAGGGAGGGAGGGATGGAAGGAGGGAGGGAGAGAAAGACGGAGGGATGGAAGGAGGGAGGGATAGAAGGAGGGAGAGAAAGAGGGAGAAAGAAAGACAGAAAAAGAGAGAGAGGGATGGAGGGAGGGATAGTAGGAGGGAGGGAGAGAAAGAGGGAGGGATGGAAGGAGGGAGGGATGGATGGAAGGAGGGATGGATGGAAGGAGAGAGGGATGGAAGGAGGGAGGGAGGGAGAGAAAGAGGGAGAAAGAAAGACGGAAAAAGAGAGAGAGGGATGGAGGGAGGGAGTGTTTTTCCATGCCTCTAAGATCGCCCACTGTTCCATGCAGAGCCCTGCACAGTGTGTCAGCCCACAAGGCTCATGGGAACAGTCATACAGAGGAATCCCAGCTAAGAGACGACATCTGTACAATTCCTCAACATTTCCACATTATTGTGTGAGTGAGTTAAAGAGGATATATTATGTTTTCTTTCTCTCCCCTCCCCCTTTCTTTCTCTTAAACACTCACCCTCTCTCCCTCTGACCCCTCTCTCACTCTGTGTGTGTGTGTGTGTTTCCAAGGATTCGACCATGACAATTAACTTCCGTGGGATACTCCAGTGAGATACTCAAGCTGGACAGCTCAGAAATGGCATTGGCAAGGCATTTGAAGTTATTTGTCTCCCTCGGTTTGGGTACAGCCTGGGTACATGGCTGGATAGCTGTCCTAGGGCTGGTACTATGTTTATGTCATTATATACACTGAGTGTACCAAATGGAACACCTGCTCTTTCCATGACATAGACTGACCAGGTGAATCCAGGTGAAAGCTATGATCCCTTATTGATGTCACTTGTTAAATCCACTTCAATCAGTGTAGATGAAGTGGAGGAGACAGGTTAAAGAAGGATTTTTAAGCCTTGAGACAATAGAGACATGGATTGTGTATGTGTGCCATCCAGAGGGTGAATGGGCAGGACAAAAGATCGAAGTGCCTTTGAACGGGTATGGTAGTAGGTGCCAGGCACAATATTAGGAGGGTGTTCCTAATGTTTTGTACACTCACTGTATATCAAGTGAACTGTTGGAGTTGTACAGTAAACACACTTACTACTGGGATGCTCTAATGTTACAGTCTCTTAGATTTCAATTTGGTTGAGTTGTTAAGTAACGTGAATTCAAAGTAAATTTAACAACAACAAAAAATCACCATGTAATTACATTTTGGTTAAAAGTGGTGTAAAAAAAGATGAAATTCCTTTACATTGATGACTTTTTGCAAATCCAATTAGTTTTCAACATTTATTCAACATCATCACATAGACTTTTTGTTGCTGAAATGACGTGGAAACAATGTTGATTTAACCAGATTGAACCAAATTCTTTCCTGCACATTTTTGGGGATTAGGTGTCCAAACTCTAAGCCACTCAAGCCAAGTTCAATACCGAAAATATAGAAATATATATTCAACCATTGCTGTAAAGTAATAACTTAAAACAACACCTGTTAAATCAAGCATATATCAAGTATGAAAGTATAAGAGGAGACCGACAGCTATTGTAAATTCCCTATTGCAGGCTTATCATTTCCCAAGTGAAGTACAGTTCAATGTAAAGAGGAGCCACAATAGGCTACAGTGCATCCCATATGGCACCCTATTCAGTGCACTACTTTTGACCAGGGCCCATAGGGTTGTAGTCAAAAGTAGTGAAATAGGAAATAGGGTGCCATTTGGAACACAACCTCCATCTCCATGTTAAAAGCCAACCCACATAAACCTAACACCTGACACACTGTTTCCAGACTAATGGCTTCAGCTGTGTGTGTCTGATTGTTCCTCACTGTGTGTGCCCAGACTGCCCTAGATGATCCTAATACAGCATATAATCCACACCAGCCAAACAGGCTCCTCTGAGCTAACTAACTAACTCTCTCCTGTCTCGTAAACAAAAGCCTGACACTTTATGACCAAGCCGTTGTGTGGATATGGAGTTTCAGCGCAAGGTATTAATACCTTTTATTTTCCAAGAGACAGGGAGGTTTCTGTGAATTGTGGGGTCTTGGAATTGAAAGGGGATATTCGAAAACATCTGGGTATTAGTGCTTCATTTAAAGCTTAGATTGTTTTCATACATTTGATACAAATCGTCTGAGTGGCGTTGAGCGCTAGGTAGTGGCGCTAAGTAGTGGTTAGCATAGCTTCATTTTCTGAGGGGGTCATTGAGTTAAGGTCTTTTGAAAGGTTTTATGTTAAAACCAGTGAATAGATAAGAGACAAGTCAAGAGTCATGGACAAAATGAAACAGTCCCTCCTGAGTATCTTGGGTTGTTGGGTTGTTGATGTCATGTGTCTACCGTGAAATCACAAGAGCTAGACCCTCGGGTTATTTCCTACATTACCATCCTTACAATTTTTATCTTTCATTCTTCCCACACTTCCTTTTTAATCTAAGAAAGAGATTTAGCGTACTCCCTTTTCCTCTTGTTCTTGAACCCCACACAGCAAAAACAAGCCTCAGACATATTGTTGGGGTCCGTTGATCCGTAAACTAGAGGCAACAATAAGGCAACAATAAGTCTGGCTTTTAAGGCTCAAGAGGAAATGAAAAGTCATATTACTTAGGGGGATATTGAATAGGGTACTAGGATACTGCACGGGACCCCCCCCCCCCCCCCCCCCCACACCCCAAACCCCCTTTGAGAGACTGGCTCAAGGGGGGCCCACAAAACAGAGACTGAATGCAGCTAAGACCTGGTTTTAAAAAGGAAATGGATATTCATTCTCAACACGACTGGTTGGCTTAGCCTTAGACTGTTCCACTCAATGAGTTGACTCTGATCTCAAAGCAGTAAGATGAATATTTGGGTAGATTACACCGACTATATCATGAAACAGCATCCTTTTAGAAGAATATGTAGCCTGTAACACAGCAAAACAAAATATACTGCATTCCAAATAGAGATGTTACTGTGTTTTCACAGACAACATATAACTGAAAACATTCCTCATCAGTCTCTCCCATGTCCATCGTTCAAATAAAACAAGTTGACTCATTGGATGGTTTGGGTGAAAACAGACTTTGAGCTAATCAGCTGTTAACAAACACACCCACCAGGGGTGGGCCTGAGGGGCTATCCTGGGCTACTCTTATTGATCCATGAACCAAGCAGTCAATACAGATTAGTTACAGTAATCATAGGAGCACGTGTGGTGGCCCCAGGCGCAGACCAACGGCCAGTAGGACCCCTCACCGTGGCTGTGTAATACTCATGGAATGATATCATTCTCATACTGTCAAAATAATTCCAAATCCTAACAAAACATAACTTTACAAAAAGTATTCCTGCTTGGCTCAGTTAGAGGTAGAGCATGGTGCTTGCAATGCCAGGATTGTGGGTTTGATTCCCACGGGGCACCAGTACAGGAAAAAAAAGTATGAAAATATAAATATATGTTTGCTCTGCATCAGAGCATCTGCTAAATGACTTAAATGTAAATAAAGCTCAAGTGTAAAAAGGTAGTTCCTGGAATAGCCTATGAATAGCCTATGAATAGCCTATGAATAGCCTATGAATAGCCTATGAATAGCCTATGAATAGCCTATGAATAGCCTATGAATAGCCTAGGAATAGCCTATGAATAGCCTATGAATAGCCTATGAATAGCCTAGGAATAGCCTAGGAATAGCCTATGAATAGCCTAGGAATAGCCTAGGAATAGCCTATGAATAGCCTATGAATAGCCTAGGAATAGCCTAGGAATAGCCTATGAATAGCCTAGGAATAGCCTAGGAATAGCCTATGAATAGCCTATGAATAGCCTATGAATAGCCTAGGAATAGCCTATGAATAGCCTATGAATAGCCTAGGAATAGCCTAGGAATAGCCTATGAATAGCCTAGGAATAGCCTATGAATAGCCTATGAATAGCCTAGGAATAGCCTAGGAATAGCCTAGGAATAGCCTAGGAATAGCCTATGAATAGCCTATGAATAGCCTAGGAATAGCCTATGAATAGCCTATGAATAGCCTAGGAATAGCCTAGGAATAGCCTAGGAATAGCCTAGGAATAGCCTAGGAATAGCCTATGAATAGCCTAGGAATAGCCTATGAATAGCCTATGAATAGCCTAGGAATAGCCTATGAATAGCCTAGGAATAGCCTAGGAATAGCCTAGGAATAGCCTATGAATAGCCTAGGAATAGCCTAGGAATAGCCTAGGAATAGCCTAGGAATAGAATAGCCTAGGAATAGCCTAGGAATAGCCTATGAATAGCCTAGGAATAGCCTATGAATAGCCTATGAATAGCCTAGGAATAGCCTAGGAATAGCCTAGGAATAGCCTAGGAATAGCCTAGGAATAGCCTAGGAATAGCCTATGAATAGCCTAGGAATAGCCTATGAATAGCCTAGGAATAGCCTAGGAATAGCCTAGGAATAGCCTAGGAATAGCCTATGAATAGCCTAGGAATAGCCTATGAATAGCCTATGAATAGCCTAGGAATAGCCTATGAATAGCCTATGAATAGCCTATGAATAGCCTAGGAATAGCCTAGGAATAGCCTATGAATAGCCTAGGAATAGCCTATGAATAGCCTAGGAATAGCCTAGGAATAGCCTAGGAATAGCCTAGGAATAGCCTAGGAATAGCCTATGAATAGCCTAGGAATAGCCTAGGAATAGCCTAGGAATAGCCTATGAATAGCCTAGGAATAGCCTAGGAATAGCCTATGAATAGCCTAGGAATAGCCCAGGAATAGCCTATGAATAGCCTAGGAATAGCCTAGGAATAGCCTAGGAATAGCCTAGCAGTAACAATAACATTTTCATTTTCATCTAACAGGGCAACTTTGGAGAAATGGGTGCACTTTGATCCCATTAGGTAAGGCACAAGTGGTTTTAAGTGATATAGCGCTACAAGCCTATCTATGGCCATATCTCCTTACCTTTTACCATTGGTCCAGTTAGCCAGTCAGATCCCAGACTAGTGATATTAGGATCTGGTTCCCCACCATCAGACAGATTAGTCAGGCCTGTTCAAGTCCTTAGGGATTCCCAGGCTCCAGACACAACAATAAGGTCCCAGCCTCCAGACACAACAATAAGCCCCTTTATTAAACGATGGACACTGGAGACAGCGGGGGAGCAATGCTTGAGCACCTAATATAATCACAGACGCACACATGTGTGGAGGCTCACGCACGCACAGTCGCATACACACTTACACACGCCCACGCATTATGCACACAGACACAGACACACACAGGTCTCATAGACTCCCCTACACCTGTTTCAATAGAGACTGAAAGAGGAGACTTTTTAATCTGATAACATCACTTATCCCCCCCCTACACAATTTGCTCTACATTCATTCTAGATCAAGAAAACAAGTCTAAAAACCCAAACATTTCATAATCTAAACTTTATCCCAAAGTTCCTCAAATGACAATCTAAAATAAGCTATATTTATAAGGAGATAGGTGTCACGGATTGCATGCTATAACTCCAAGGGCAGTCATGCTGGCCATCTTGAAAGAGAAGGCAGTGAGTGGAAGTTCTGCCCTGCCATTTGGCTAACAAAGACAAAGGCCTTGAAGTGTGACGCCTTTCAGACAGAGCACATAGAAGAAGACCTGGCAATCTCACAACTCACAGGCAAATGTCCCAAATGGCCCCCTGTTCACGATGTAGTGCACTACCTAGCAAAAAGCCCATAGGCCCCTGGTCAAAAGTAGTGCACTACATAGGAAATAGGGTGCCATTTGGGATGCTGACACACACGGTGTCCCCACTTTGTCTGCAGCTGTGGATCAGGGTACAAACAACGTGGCTGAAGGGGTGTCACGTCCATATTTATACATCAAAGCGGTTCCAGACTAACAAAAATAGGGTGACTTCACCCATGTCACATTCACGTCGTAACAAATACGGACGTTCAAGATAAAAGCAAACCCAAGTGTGCCCAAATGAGATCAGAGGGGTGGATGAGCCTGGTGTGTGTGAGGGAGGAAGTGTGTATTGGCAGTAGGGTCTGAGAGAGTCACACTATGTGCGAGCTGAGAGACAAAACGCCTGTTAGTGTGTGTGTGTTTATCTCTCTGTCTCTCTCTCTCTTTCTCTGTGTGTGTGTGTTTGTCTTTGTGCCTGCGTGTGTGTTACTCTCCATCTCTGTGTGTGTGTGTGTTTGTTTTTGTGCCTGCGTGTGTGTTACTCTCTATCTCTCTGTGTGTGTGTTTGTCTTTGTGCCTGCGTGTGTGTTACTCTCTCTCTTTCTCTGTGTGTGTGTTTGTCTTTGTGCCTGTGTGTGTGTTACTCTCTATCTCTGTGTGTGTGTGTGTGTGTGTGTGTGTGTGTGTGTGTGTGTGTGTGTGTAGGCAGGCCGAGGCGGACAGACAGACAGACAGACAGACGGACAGGCAGACAAATAGACTGACAGACACAGCTGTAGAGTCTCACCACTGGAGCAGTCGGGGCCCCCCCAGCCGGGCTCACACTGGCAGGTGCTGGGGGCTACACAACGGCCATGAACACACTTCTCGGCACAGTGGGCTGGAGAGAGTGATGAGGAGGAGCAGGGAAATAGAAGGGAGGGATGAGGAGAGAGAGGGAAAAACAAGAGGAAAGAAAGGTCAGATTTTAGTGGCTTTTAGAACACATTGCTACTCCCAGGAAAACCATGTGGATTTACATCAAAGGAATACAGATTCCTGAACCGATAACAACAATATCATAAGAAGGGTTTGATTGAGCCTGTCTGGAGCATGAGATGGGCGTGGTTTTCACTTCTGGGACTACGCAATTTGGTTCCATTAAACAGGGCAAACTCAATCAAGCGCAGCTAAAGTATTTGAAAGAAAACTATTACAATTAAACCCATGTTCCGAATAGACAATCAGAATTCCAGTGAGAATGGGATCCAATTCATTAGGGACAGAGACTTCAGGCTGGACATGATTGGTCCACAACATTCAAAAAAACATGTACACAAACATAACGTCAGACCGACGGGTGATGTCATTGAAACAGTGGGGGTTAAAGGTTCCATGGGTGATGTCATAGAAACAGTGTGGGTTAAAGGTTCCATGGGTGATGTCACTGAAACAGTGGGGGTCAAAGGTTCCATGGGTCATTGAAACAGTGTGTGTTTGTAAAAGGTTTCAGGACTGAGGTCATGAGTGACGAGCGGTCAAAAACAATGACGCCATCAAACATTTTTTTACATTCACACACTACAGCAATTGATGAATTGCCTAAATAGTGCTAACAATGAATTAACTGATTTTGTGTATGAATTTGAGTTCTTATTTCCCCAACATAAAATATTTTCAAATACATTTGAGTAAGTTAGCTGATGCTCTTATCCAAAGCAACTTAGAGTAGTGAGTGGATGCATTTTCATATTTTCTTTTCATACTACTCCCTCTTGGGAATTGCACCCACAACCCTGGTGATAGAAGTGCCATGCTCTACCAACTAAACTACCAAGGACCACATCATCTGAGAGGCAAGTGATGGTAGCACAGATTGGGGCCACATTAATTCAGATGGCGGGCCAAAATGGCTCCCCGGGGGCACATTCTTCAGACCACTGGACTAGATAAAAGATTCCCATATTTAAAAATGAAACTCGATTGTACTCAATCTTATTAAAATCTCAAAATAACATTGCATGATATTAACTTAACTCATAAATGTATTCTAACAAAGCTGATGTTGTTACATCTTAACATCTGTATCCATCTGTCTTCATTTACATTTACGTCCTCATTTATTACGTACCATGTATTTCAGTTGATATTTGACACTAAATGGCTTCCACCCGGGGAGACTGTAAGTCTATTGATGGAGGAGGAAACTGGGGAGATCAGAGGGCAGCATGTGATTGTGGTTTACTGTATCCACCACACAACAGTACCTCTATAGAGCCTGGACTAAAGTTCCCTTTGAGCCCCGAGCGGTCACATTATCACATCCACTCTGTCGAGTCAAAAGCTGATTCACCAACGATAAAGGGAAGTGACTATCAGTCCAACTTTTAGCCTCATAGCTTATCATTGCTTAACATCACTTTGATTTAATCCTTTTGACTCAATCCAACTGCTTAATAACCACACTTACCGGGCACAAAATCAAAGAAGTCCTAATAAATCCGACAATAACTCCTCCTCCAGTAGTGTCAGTTGTACAACTGCTCACAATGTGATGGCAAGCGTTTTCTCTACACAGACAGAGGGTTTGTTGTGAGGCGGTTGTTGAAATGGAGGTTTGTTTTTATGGCTTTCTCCTGTTGCTGGGTCAGTTGTTGTTTTTGTCTCGACCTCTGGGGCCCCTCTGTATGTCTGCTACGCACCTGTTGTTCCTGACTCCTGAGACACAAGCTCTGCTCCTGGGTGGCGATTGGTCGGTTGCCCGCCACATGCGGACACAACAGTCATCAGTGTTTCCTCTATGTTGTTTTTCCCCAAGGTGGGTTGCAAAACCATCGGAAATGTGTATTTTGGGGGCTGGCAGACAAAACTTTCAGTTCCAACCATTTGTAGTCCATGTTTATTTGATAGAGAGTCCCTACAGCGCCCCCACCAGCACAACAGGGGTCTCCAATACTCACCCCCTCCACACCCGGTTCCAGTGGGATTCATCTCACAGTTCCCAGGGAGTACGATGGGACGGCTGCACGCTGCCAGGGTTTCCTGCTGCAGCTGGATTTATACCTGGCGACCGTTCACCCGGGCTCCCTCGGGCCCTGAGAGGGAGTCTGCCCTCGTCTCGGGCCTATCGGGGAAAGCTCTGGAGTGGGCCAACGCTGTGTGGGGAGAAGGAGATGCGGCGCTAGACCACTTCGAGGATGAACTTTCGGACCCTGGCCACCGGTGCTGGATGGAACGACAGGGCCCTGATCGACCACTATTGCTGCTGCTTGCGCGAGGACATCCATCGGGAGTTCGCCTGCAGGGACTCCACCCTCACATTTGACCAGCTGGTGGACCTGTCCATTCGGCTGGATAACCTGCTGGCTACCCGCGGACGTCCAGATCGAGATCTGTCAGTTCCATCCCCCAGCACCACCGCTCCGATACCCATGGAGCTGGGAGGTGCTGTGCTCAGGGAGACCGGAGGAGGTTACTTCACGTGCACCATCTGTGGCCGCAGAGGTCACACTGCCGGTCGGTGTCGGGTTGGTTCCTCTGGGGTCAAGGCAGCAGGCAGGGCACTCTGGCGTCACCCCAGGTGAGCCGGCACCATTCTCAGAATCTCTGCATCAGGGGTACATTCGGTCCTCCACTTCACCCGCTTCCTCAAGTAAATTTTTTGTGAAGAAGAAGGAGGGAGGTCTGCGCCTATGTATTGACTATTGAAACCTAAACCAGATCACTGTGAAGTACAGTTATCCGCTACCTCTCATAGCCACAGCGATGCACAGTCAATGCACTCAGCTTCTTCACGAAACTAGATCTCAGGAACGCTTACAACCTGGTGCGTATCCGGGAGGGAAATGAGTGGAAGACAGCGTTCAGTACCACCTCAGGCATTATGAGTACCTCGTCATGCCGTACGGGTTGATGAATGCTCCATCAGTCTTCCAAGTCTTCGTGGACAAAATTTTCAGGGACCAGTATGGGCAGGGTGTAGTGGTGTATATCGATGACATTCTGATATACTCCGCTGCATGCGCCGAGCATGTGTCCTTGGTGCGCAAGGTGCTTGGTCGACTGTTGGAGCATAACCTGTATGTCAAGGCTAAGAAATGCCTGTTCTTCCATCAGTCCGTCTCCTTCCTAGGATACCGCATTTCCACCTCAGGGGTGGAGATGACCTCCTCTGGTCATCCAGGGATCGGTCGGACAGTACGCTGTTTGAGTGGGATGCACTGGTGGTCCACCTTGGCTAAGGACACAAGGGTTTATGTTTCCTCCTGCTCGGTGTGCGCCCAGTGTAAGGCTCCTAGGCACCTGCCCAGAGGTAAGCTACACCCCTTAGACGTTCCAGAACGGCCTGAGGATATAGTGTCTGATCGAGGTCCCCAGTTCACTTCGAGTGTCTGGGGGTCTCGATCAGCCTTAACTCGGCGTTTGACCCAGAGAGTAATGGGCAGGTGGAGAAAGTGAACCAGGATGTGGGTAGGTTTCTGCGGTCTTATTGCCAGAACTGGCCGGGGGAGTGGGAGGCATTCGTGCCCTGGGCCGAGATGGCTCAGAACTCGCTCCGCCATTCCTCCACTAAACGCTCCCCCTTGCAGTGCCTACTGGGGTACCAGCTGGTTCTGGCGCCTTGGCATCAGAGTCAGACCGAGGCTCCTGCGGTGGACGACTGGTTCAGGCGCACGGAGGAGACATGGGACGCCGCCCATGTTCACCTCCAGCGGGCCGTGCTGCGCCAGCAAACCAGCGCAGACCATCCATGCAGTGACATCGGGGGACTGGGTCTGGCTCTCGACCCGAAACCGGCCCCTCCACCTGCCCTGCCGGAAGCTGGGGCTGCGGTTTGTGGGGCCATTTAAAGTCCTGAGGAGACTGAGCGAGGTTAGTTACCGGTTACAGCTTCCCCCCGATTACCGTATTAACACCTTGTTTCATTTCATCCTCAGGCCGGTGGTGGCTGGCCGCTCCAGGAGTCTGAGGTGCGGGAGGTTCCTCCGCCCCCTTTGAACATCGAGGTGGCTCCGGCGTACTCCGTTCGCTCCATACTGGATTCGAGGCGTCGGGAGAGGGGCCTTCAGTACCTCGTGGACTGGGAGGGGTATGGTCTGGAGGAGAGGTGCTGGGTCCCGGTGGAGGACGTATTGGACCCTTCAATGCTGCGGAAATTCCACCGTCTCCGGCCGGATCGCCCTGCACCTCGCCCTCCGGGTCGTCCCCGAAGCCGGTGTCGGCATGCTGCTGGAGCTGCGCATCAAGGGGAGGTACTGTCATGACTTCCGCCGAGGTCGGTCCCTCTCTTTGTTCGGGCGGCGTTCGGAGGTCGACTTCATCAGTCTTCTAGCCATCGCCGATCCGCCTTTCATTTTCCATTTGTTTTGTCTTGTTTTCCCGCACACCTGGTTTGCATTCCCTCTTTACTCGTCTTGCATATAACCCTCTGTTTCCCCCCATGTCTGTGTGTGGAATTGTTATATGCAAATGTATGTGTACTCCAGGCTGGTTTGCGCCGGGTTATTGTAACCCGTGTGTGTTTAGTTTTCTTAGTACCATGTTTGGTTCGCCTCAATAAAGGGTTCTGTTTGCAATCCCATTTCTGCTCTTCTGGGCCAGACTTCCCTACAGCTAGTTACGCACTCCTTTACATACGTTCACTGTTGTGGATAGGGAGGAGTGATACTTTCAATGTTGTGGATAGGGAAGAGGGATACGTTCAAATGTTGTGGATAGGGAGGAGTTATAACTTCAATGGCAGCAGATAGAGTGGACGTATACGTTAAGTTGTTGTGGATGAGGAGGTATACATTTAATGGTAGCAGATAGGGAGGAGGGGTATGTTCAATGGTAGCAGATAGGGAGGAGAGATATGTTCAATGGTAGCAGATAGAGAGGAGGGTTATATTCAATGGTAGCAGATAGAGAGGAGGGATCATTTCAATGGTAGCAGATAGAGAGGAGGGTTATATTCAATGGTAGCAGATAGAGAGGAGGGTTATATTCAATGGTAGCAGATAGAGAGGAGGGTTATATTCAATGGTAGCAGATAGGAATAGAGTGATATGTTCAATGGCAGCAGATAGGGTGGAGGGATACGTACGGACACACATCTCCCTGCTCTCGTAGAATCCGGGGCAACACTGAGACTTGCGGCGGTACATAGTCTTCTCTCCTCTGCGGTAGGCCGTCCGATAGCTCACCCTTAAGACACACAGACACTTAAGGGTCAGTATGGGGAATATAGTTTATCGTCTCCACTATGTTTCCTAAGGTAGAAATGTGAATAGACATCTACTAATGGTGCACAAGTTGGCTAAATACAAACATACTATTTCTTTATGGAGCTTACAGTACTTATTAACAAAATAAATTGTTATGGAAATCATTGCTGTTGACTTGGTTTAACCTATTATCATTCTCAGTGACACATACATCCATCACCCCGACACACACACGCACACACACGCGCATGCATGTGTACACACACACGCATGCATGCACGCACATGCACACACTCTCCATCCCTCCATTGACCACTCCGTCCTCACCTGTGCCGCGTGCACTTGAACCAGTTGAGGATGTCGGAGCAGCTGGTGTAATAAATCTGATCAAAGGGGTGGGCGTACGACTCCTGGACGGTGACTGAGTAGCTAAAAGAGTGGAATAGAGGAAGAGCAAGAAAAAAGAGGGAGGGGGGGTCCGTTAGAAAGGAAGAGAGAATGGGGGGGGAGTTACAAACACACACGAGCGGTCACCACGGACCCTATTTAGCCAACATGTCTTGCGTGTGGTCCCATAACTTATGGTCCCGCTACCACTAGGCTAAGCACTAGGCTAAACACTAAGTGGTTTAATAACGGCACCATTAGGCTGCTTGTGTGTATCTGACCGGGATTAAGTATCAAACATCTTTCACCGACTCAGCGGTGGGTATAGCGGGTGAAATTAGCGAAACAGCCCCTGTGCTGTGTGTGGCCTCGTATTTTGTCACGACTCTTCCAGTGTACAGATTTATAACAGGATTTTACAAATAGGATTATAGAATGTTTCGCATAGAAGAAAACTGTTGGCTGTGACAATGGCTCCCTTATGACATGCATGTGAGCAATTGTGACCGCAGGCCTTTTTGGAAGACACGCAATGTAGGAATGGAAGAGTCGTATGAAATGAGAGTTGGCTGCCCGAAACCTTAAGGATGTTTCCTTTTAGTGCCTGTTAAGAACATGAAATTGTTTAGTTCTGTTCCATCGTTAAAGTTCACAAATTTGAGAAACATCAACTTAAAGTGCACTATTTCAAGAAAGTGCAACTTGACAAAGCCACACCTCTTTTCAGATAGGCCTTTAACCAGAGTAAAGCGTTGGAATGACCTATGTAGAAAAATAACTACCACGTGCAGTTACGCAGGGGTGGGCAACTCCAGTCCTCGGGGGCCTGATTGGTGTCACACTTTTTCTCCATCCCTAGTAAACACAGCTGATTAATTCAATTGTAATACTAAACCTGAGTTAAAGAGTACTTAACACTTTAGCGTTCACTTTTCCTTTATTTCTTGGAAAACTTACTATATTATGTGACTGTCTGAACATACATTCCTAGTGCCCAATAATTGCATAAGTTAGCCACTTACAGTTCCCCTGATATGAGGCCTTAAAAAAGAAGGTCTTGAATTTAGGGGTATAAAGTCCATAAGACAGCACCAAAATGACACAAGATTCCCAGCCACGTGTTGGTTTTAAGGAACGCTTGGGTTACTTACTTCTCAGAGGAAATAAAAAGATGGT